>NW_028261382.1:61553006-61588006 GCF_051295495.1 Thamnophis sirtalis
CACTGAGCCACAGCTTCAAAGTTAGTGCTGAGTAAAAGTCCGGCCACCTATCTTGGAAAAGGGGTTTTAATTAGAATACAGGAGGAAGTCCTCAACTTACAACGGTAGATTTACTGACTGTTTAAGGTTACTGAAAAAAAGTGACTTCCCACTTATGACCATTGCAACCTCCCCAGGGTCGCCAGATCAAAATTCAAGCGCTTGGCAACTGACTCATATTTATGACGGTTGCAGTGTCCCGGAGTCCTGGGACCCCCTATTGCGACCCTCGGACAAGCAATGCCAATGGGGAAGGCAGATTCACTTAACAACCACAGGACTAGCTTCATAACTGCAGTGATTCACTTTACAGCTGAAAGGTCTCAAAATGGGGCAAAAGTCACTGAACAACTGTCTCATTTAGCAACCGAAATTCTGGGCTGAATTATGGTTGTAAGCCAAAGGCTACCTGTGCAAGTCGACTTACTACAGGTAGACCTCGACTTACGGCCACAATTGAGCCCAAAATTTCTTGTTGTTAAGCGAGACACGCTTGTTAAATGAGCTTTGCCCCAATATAGGACCTTATTGGCCCAGCTGGACATTAGGCAGATCATATTAGTGGTCCATGGGATTTAAAATTATGAATTTACTTGTCCCTGAGGTCCAAAAGGTTGGGGAACCCTGTTCTAGATTGTTTTTAGTTCAGGCCTATCCTTTTAGTTCATGATAACCTTGATTAGGTTCAGGAATCTGCCTTCCCAGCGTCCCTTCCATCGTATTCCCCCCCCCCCCCAACAAAACAGATTGTTCACAAGAGAGAGGGAAAAGAGAGATGGGCAGACAAGCAGAGAGGCTTCATGTTTCCACGTTTCTCTCTGTGCAAGCGAATTAAAATCCTGCCCACTTAGAGGAAAGGTTGTGTTTATTGTAGGAACCAGATTGTGTTTACAAACTGTTTATTTCCCTGGAAGTCAGCCCCCACCGAACACGGGAGAAAATCAACTGAATTTGCATATATATATACACACACTTCTTGAGATGGCTTCTTTCTTAATCAATATCGAACACCGGGGGAAAACAACATTGTGCTAAATTAAAGGAGCTGGTCTGTGAGCCGGGATACGCTGGTGAAACCTAGCTACAATGGGATAGAATCAAGATCCCGTGAAGTGTTAATACCACCTTACAAAGCCTTGGTAAGGCCCCACTTCGAATACGGCATCCAGTTTTGGTCGCCACGATGTAGAAAAGATGTGGAGACTCTAGCAAGAGTGCAGAGAAGAGCCACAAAGAGGATTAGGGGGCTGGAGGCTAAAACATATGAAAAACAGTTGCAGGAACTGGGTATGTCTACTTTCATGAAAAGAAGGACTAGGGGAGACAGGATAGCAGTCTTCCAATATCTCAGGGGTTGCCACAAAGAAGAGGGAGTCAAGCTACTCTCCAAGGCACCTGAGTGCAGAACAAGAAGCAATGGGTGGGAACTAACCAAGGAAAGAAGCAACTTAAGAGCTAAGGAGAAATTTCCTGACAGTGAGAAAAATTAATCAGTAGAAGAACTTGCCTCCAGAAATTGTGAATGCGCCAACTGGAAGTTTTTAAGAAGGTGTTGGATAACCTTTTGTCTGAAGTGGTGTAGGGTTTCCTTCCTAAGCCGAGGTTTGGACTAGAAGACCTCCAAGGTCCCTTCCGACTCTGTTATTCTTTTCTGTTCTAATGGTTTGCAAACCGTGGCTTAACAAGTTGTGTGAACCAATCTGGGTGCCTTTGAGAAGTCATAGTTAAAAAATCTATCGTTAGCAGGATTAAGGAGAGTATGAATCCTGTTCCACTGCCTGCTTCTCGCAAAGTCCCAGGCCATCTTGTGACTAGTTTCTCATTTTGACTTAGTCGTGTTGTGTGAACAAGACTGTTATGAACTATGGTTGGTGGCTTATTGCAATGAGCAAACTCATCTCACTGCAGTTTAATCAAAAAATTATGACTATTTAGAACTATAGATATAAATCTAGAACTTTATTTTAATGTGAGGCAGGGGTGCGGTGTTCTGCTTTCTCACTCCGGTACTAAGCCATGACGCTTGTAGCATGGCTCAACATGTTCTATCGATGTGATTAAGAGATTAGCAAAAGTATTAAGCGTGCTTATCCTCTACTTTTTCTGACTTCTTTTTATATGTCTGGTTGCAAATTGGTCAGAAAACTTGCTGACATGTGACCGAATTCACAACATCTTCTTTTTCTGGAATGAAGACAACATGAAAAGCAGAAACCATCTCATATAAATTCTCTTCTTCTTCTTCTTCTTCTTCTTCTTCTTCTTCTTCTTCTTCTTCTTCTTCTTCTTCTTCTTCTTCTTCTTCTCCTTCTCCTCCTCCTCCTCCTCCTTCTTCTTCCTCCTCCTCCTCCTCCTACTTCTCCTTCTTCCTCCTCCTCCTCCTCCTCCTCCTCCTCCTCCTCCTCCTCCTTTTCTTCTTCCTTCTTTTTCTTTTCTTCTTCTTCTCCTCCTCCTCCTCTTCTCTTCCTCCTGTTACTTCTCCTTCTTCTTCTCCTTCTCCTCCTCTTCTTCTTCTTCTTCTCCTCCTCTTCTTCTTTCTCCTCCTCCTCTTCCTCCTCCTCCTCCTCTTCTTCTTCTGCTTCTTCTTGTTGTTGTCCCTTGTCCCTTCTCCCCCTCCTCCTCCTTTTTCTCCCTTCATTTTATCTTCCTCCTCCTCCCTCCTCCTCCCTTTGTCGTCGTCTTCTTTTCCTCCTCCTTCTTTTTCTCCCTTCATCTCCTCCTCCTCCTCCTCCTCCTCCTCCTCCTCCTCCTCCTCCTCCTCCTCCTCCTCCTCCTCCTTTTCCTTTTATTGTACCGGCTCCTTTGTGGTGTGGAGTGTGATGTATGCCAACACAAGCTACCCTCTAACATAGCACTTTGTATAAGCCTAATTCCTTTTGATTCTGGTAGCAATCCCAGCCTCTACCTATAAGCACTGTGATGGCCATTCGGCCAATCTACATTTCTAGGTTTTTTCACAGCTTGTCATACCTAATAGAATCACGGTTGGCAATCCAGCCCATGTTTCTCCTGTGGTCACTCTCTGGGATGAATAGTGTAACTGTTGTGTGACACCTAAGTAGCTCCTTTGTTTCACCATGAATCAAAATGCTGTAGTGTTCCCTTGAGTCATGGCTGCAAGGTTTAATTGTTTCCACTGAACCTTTGGAAGGAAGGTAGTTTCAATTAAGATTTAACGTCTTCGTTTCCTGCACCAGACCCCGGGAGCAGAAGAAGCTAATAAGCCAGAACAGCTTATGAAAAGAGAGCGAGAAAGGGGGGGGGAGACAGAGAGAGAAAGAGAAACAGAGAAAGAGAGAGGGAGGGAGAAAGGGAGAGAGGAAAAGAAAAGGAGGAAGGGAGAGGGAAAGGGAGAAAGGGAAAGAGAGAGGGAGGAAGGGAGAGAGAGAAGGAGGAGGGAAGGAGGGAAGAGGGAGAAAGGGAGGGGAGAGAGAAAGAGAAAGAGGGAGGGGGAGGGACGAAGAGAAGGCGAGAGAGAAGGTGGGAGGGAGGGAGAAAGAAAGAGGTATACAACATTACCTTTAATATTTTGCTCCCTCCATTCCCCTGCTTATTAATGCTGGTGGCACAGCAATGCTCCTTGCACATGATTTATAATGAAAAGCGGGAAATGATTAATACCAGGCTGGAGCAATACACTCAGAGATGACTATAAGAGAGATCTGAAGGAACATGTGGATTAATCTTGCATCCTTTTGAAGTTGTATTGCTTCTTTCTTTTTCTTCCTTCCTTCCTTCCTTCCTTCCTTCCTTCCTTCCCCTTTCCTCCTTTCCCCTCTACTTTTCTTCCTTCCTTCCTATCTATCCATCCATCCATCCATCCACCTATACGTCTTCTATTATGTCTGTCTTAATGTATTGATCTATATGTCTGTCTGTCTATCTGTCTGTCTATTTCACCTTCATTACTTTTACAAATAACTCAAGGCAGTGAACGTGTGTATACTCCTTTCTCTTCTTTTCCCCATAACAATAGCCCTGTGAGGCGCGTTGGTCTGAGAGAGAGAGTGCCCCAGAGTCACCCAGCCAGCTTTCATTCGTAAGACAGGACTTGAACTCACTAATTCATTCTATTCTATTCTATTCTATTCTATTCTATTCCAGTCCATTTTATCTCTATCCCTATCCCTATTCTATCCCTATCCCTATCCCTATCCAAGCCAGGCCAGGCCAGGCCAGTCCATTTTATCCCTATCCCTATCCCTGTCCCTATTCTATCCCTATCCCTATCCCTATCCCTATCCCTATCCCTATCCCTATCCCTATCCCTATCCCTATCCCTATCCCTATCCCTATCCCTATCCCTATCCCTATCCTATTCCAGGCCAGGCCAGGCCAGTCATTTTATCCCTATCCCTATCCCTATCCCTATCCCTATCCCTATCCCTATCCCTATCCCTATCCCTATCCCTATCCCTATCCCTATCCCTATCCTATCCTATCCTATTCCAGGCCAGGCCAGTCCATTTTACCCCTATCCCTATCCCTATCCCTATCCCTATCCCTATCCCTATCCCTATCCCTATCCCTATCCCTATCCCTATCCCTATCCCTATCCCTATCCCTATCCTATCCTATTCCAGGCCAGGCCAGTCCATTTTACCCCTATCCCTATCCCTATCCCTATCCTATCCTATCCTATCCTATCCTATCCTATCCTATCCTATCCTATCCTAGTCCAGTCCATTTTATCCCTATTCCTGTCCCTGTCCCTGTCCCTGTCCCTGTCCCTGTCCCTATCCCTATCCCTATCCCTATCCCTATCCCTATCCCTATCCCTATCTCTATCTCTATCCCTGTCCCTATCCCTATTCTGTTTTATTCTATTCTATTCTATCCTGGATCAACCAACCACTCACTTATTATTTGTATGTGACAGAAGGCTCAAATTTTTAGTTACATGTCCTGTGGCTTTCATGCTAATATTGATTTGATTCTTACTGACCCGGAATTCAGTAGGAATAAAATCCAATCTCTTCGGGATTGATTCCATCTCTCTTTGGTCACTGTTGGGAGATGAGCCACCGTAAATATGAATTACATATTTAAATAAATTATTTCAGAGGGCACAGCTGCAAAGTCATAGAGAAAATGGTGTGCACAATTGAGCCATATTGTAAGGTTTAAATGAAGAAACCATATAGTAGTTTGGGATCAGGACAAACTATCATTCTAGGCTAGTCATTGGGACCAGAATATTAAACTTGAGCAATCGATCATGTTAAACCCAGTTGGGATATTTGGGCACTGCAACCTATTCACATCTGCAGGTATTTTCCTTGTAGTTACAGGCTAGTTTATCATTTAGATTCAAAACAGTGGGCTATTGTTGTTATTATTTTTATTAGAATTGCAGCCAAATAATAGTGCTGACTTCCCGTTTTCATTTGAAATTGACTCAGTCCAAAAAGCCGACAATCTGTTTCCTAAGTACAAAGGAAAGTTTTTATGGTGGAACTGGTGTGTCTAATTAATGCACGCGCGCACACACAAACACACACTATTCAAAACTTGGCGGAGAGAAATTAACAGCTCCCCTGTTGTTCTGAGGAATCTTGGTTGATAGCTGCAATCACAATTCTTCTTATCGTTTCTGTGAGCAATTGTGTCTCGCATGGCAAGATGGTTTCCCCAGAGGAGAAATTTCCAAAGAAATTGAGGATAGAAGCGACACCTTGAAGTGTAGAATATAATAGAATAGAAGAACAGAGTCGGAAGGGACCTTTGAGGTCTTCTAGTCCAACCCACTGCTTAGGCAGGAAACTCTACACCTCTTCAGGCAAATGGTTATCCAACATCTTAAAAACTCCCACTGTTGGAGCATTCACAACTTCTGGAGGCAAGTTGTTCCACAGATTAATTGTCCTCACTGTCAGGAAATGTCTCCTCAGTTCTAGGTTGCTTCTCTCCTTGATTAGTTTCTACCCATTGCTTCTTGTCCTGCTTTCAGGTGCTTTGGAGAATAGCTTGACTCCCTCTTCTTTGTGGCAGCCCCTGAGATATCGGAACACTGCTATCATGTCTCCCCTAATCCTTTTCAGTAAACTAGACATACCCAGTTCCTGCATAGGCCCTTCAACCACCACTCAAAAGAGCTTTGAAGATGACGCTTGACTGAAGAATTCTGGAACTTGAAGTCCACAATTCTTAAAGTTACCCTGGTTGGATAGCCCTCTTTAGAGGGTGGGGGAAATGACCAGAGAGATATAGATAGGTTTAATCCCACCCACCCCATACTCAATTCTGTAAAACAGCTCTATGATTGAGTTCACCCATTTACTTTAATCCTGCCTGCAGAATCCATAACAGGGGTATAGAGAATATAATAGAAATATGAAAGAATATAATAGAAATATGAAAAAATAGAATAGAATAGAAATAAGAAAAAATAGAATAGAAATAAGAAAGAATGGAATAGAATAGAGAATAGAATGAAATAGAATAGAATATAGAATAGAAATATGAAAGAATAGTATAGAAATATGAAAGAATAGAGTAGAACGAAATAGAATAGAATAGAGAATAGAATGAAATAGAATAGAATAGAGAATAGAATATAAATATGAAAGAATAGAATAGAATAGAGAATAGAATGAAATAGAATAGAATAGAGAATAGAATAGAATATAAATATGAAAGAATAGAATAGAGAATAAAATAGAATAGAGAATAGAAATATGAAAGAATAGAATAGAGTAGAATAGAATAGAGAGAATAGAATAGAGAATAGAATAGAATAGAGAATAGAATAGAATAGAGAATAGAATAGAATAGAATAGAGAATAGAATAGAAAGAGAGAGGGGGAGAGAGTATGTGTGCCAGAGAGAGTGTGTGAGGGGGGGGGGAGAGAATGGGATTGGGCCAAAGAATGCCAGCGTTGCAGACAAAATAGACAACATGGCCTGGCATTTAGTCAACACAGAGGTTGGAACACTTCCAATGGTGGGAAGGAAAAGCAAAAATATGTCTCCTTGTCTTGAAAGAACTGTTATGCTTTTCTAATACGATGTTGGTGGCTACAGAGTAGTTGGAGGCTGATTTCTCCCCCCCTTACCATTCCCTCCCCCCCAAATCTGATGTTTTGATCAAAACATAGTTTCAGTAGAAGAGAACATGGTTCAACTCTGGGGTCTTTGGTGCTCTCTGAGCTTAGTTATTTCTTGTAAACGTTTCATGACCCAACTAGGCAACACCATCAGTGCTAGAAGGGAGTAAGGGTTTGTGGAGGAGAAGGAGAAGGGGAGGACTAGGAGGAGTACTGTAAGGTCCTTTTGCTATCTGAGCTTTGTGGTTTTCTTGCAGACATCTCATGACCCAACTAGGTAGCATCATCAGTGATGAAGGGAGTGGGGCTACCAGAGAGGAGGATGAGAAAGATTGTGGGGTCCTTGGTGCTCTCTGCACTTGACTGATTTCTAGCAGACATTTCATTATCCAACCAGGTACAATCATCAGTCCTAGTGAGTGAGTGGGGTTTGCTCCCTGTTTATATACAGTAGCTTGCCTTGCTGGCATGGGTGGAGGTATCGTTTTCTCCTTGGTAGTTCCTTGATCGGGTATTGTTATTGTTGTTTTTGCTTTAATAGTTAGTCTTATTCTAGGTATAAAGTTACTGTCAGCTTCTATGATTCCAAGAACAAACACTTCTATAAAATGAAGGATTCTAGCCCTTTAATTGATGGAATGAGATTTTACAATTTACAGGAGCCGAGGTGGCGCAGTGATTAGAGTGCAGTACTGCAGGCTACTTCAGCTGATTGCTAGCTGCAGTTCGGCAGTTCAAATCTCACCGGCTCAAGGTTGACTCAGCCTTCCGTCCTTCCAAGGTGGATAAAATGGGGACCCACATTGTTGGGGGCAAGAGGCTGACTCTGTAAAACCGCTTAGAGAGGGCTGTTAAAACAGTAAGATAAAGGTAAAGGTTCTCCTTGCACACATGTCCTTATCATTCCTGACTCTGGGGGCGGTGCTCATCTCCATTTCAAAGCTGAAGAGCCAGCGCTGTCCGAAGACATTTCCGTGGTCATGTGGCTGGCATAACTCAGTGCCAAAGGGGCACGGGACGCTGTTATCTTCCCACCAAAGTTGGTTCCTATTTTTCTACTTGCATTTTTTACCTGCTTTCGAACTGCTAGGTTGGCAGAAGCTGGGACAAGTAATGGGAGCTCACTCCGTTATGCGGCACTAGGGATTCGAACCGCCGAACCGCCGACCTTTCTGATCGACAAGCTCAGCGTCTTAGCCACTGAGCCACCGCATCTCAATGAAGCAGTATAAGTGCTATTGCTATTGCTACAAAGGGAGATTTATTTATTTTTAAAGGTTTTGCACATCTTAAGTTTTCGCAATGCTTCGAGAACTTGTAAAAAAAAACAACAGATTAGACCAGAAACAGCAAAAGGGTGGGGCCCCGGACATCTGGCCTATGCTTAGAATTATTCACTGTGTCCTTTATTTAAACTTTGCTGAACTCATTCAAATATGCTATTTGTTTTACCCTGCAAATCCAATAAGGCGTAGAATTAACCCTTGCTTACAATTGTTTTGGATATTCTGATTTTTCGGGTGTAGCCAGCTGCACGAGAAAAGAACATAAAATAAGAAAAGAAAAGAAATAGTTAGGACATTCTGCACAATCCAGTCTTGGGTGATTTATTTGTTTCTGCATCTACTAATCTTCTTGCAAATTACTATCCTTTTTGCTTTTCTTTTTTTAAAATCTGTATCCATGCGATTTATATGGTTTGACGGTGATCATTGATTGTGAATATGCAGTAGTGGCCAAAATTGTGGAAACCTTTTAGGAAAAGTGTATTTTCTAAAGCTAGATAATAACACCACTTTTTTTGAGTAGTACCATAAAATTATATATCAATGGAAAGTTACTTTTAATCAAGAACGTAATGCAATAACTTTTATAGAGGATTTGCTATTAGAATAGCAGTTATAAAGAAGAAAAGTGAAACACATAGAAAAAGCGAGATACACAAAAATGATCACCATGTCAGTTAATACTTAGATGGGTAACCTTTAGCATGAATTATGGGCCTTACAGTGTCTTCCCTCTGCAGCTGTTATAATGTGAAGCTTTTATTAACTGGGTTTTATTGCTGGGTATATTTGGCTGTAACTTTTCATAGAATACAGATAATTGAACAAACTTTGTTGCCTTTCATTCTTGATTAAATTATTTTTCCATTGATATATGTTTTTATGGTACTACTCCAAAATAAAATGGTGTTATTAGCCATCAAACCTCAAAAATACATTTTTCCCAAAATGTTTCCACAATTTTGGCCACTACTGTACATTGAATTGATACCTGGATGGGGCCAAATACCACTTATAATTCATGCTTGTGGATTTAAAGTTCATGAAACTATGAACTGAGTTTCCAAAATACAGGTATAGTTCTCGACGTACAACAGTTTGTTTAGGGACCGTTCAAAGTTACAACTGCAGTTGTAGAGACTGATCTGATATTGCATTTAATAACTGCAGCTAGATTGTTGGTGGCGCAATACTGGAAGAAGGAAGATTTGCCTACTGTTCAAGAATGGACATTGAAAGTAACAAACCTAGCCGAGATGGCCAAAATATCTGCATATCTTACGGACCATTCAAACGAGAGATATCAACTGGAGTGGAAAAGATGGATTGACTATACTCAAAATAAATATAGGACTAAGAAATTCCAGATAGTTTATGATTAGAGATCAGGCATTATAAATTATCTAGAGTTAGTCCAGCAAGGAGGAGCTAGAGTTCAATGGAAATACGTTATTAACTATCTTTTTTGGTTTTATTTTTTCTAACTGTACCTTAGATTCTCTTTGTTAAAGATTTATATCCTGTATTGGTTTTGGGAAGTCGGGGGGAGGGGGAAGGTTGGGGAGGGGGTTGGGGTGGGAGGGTGGGGGTGGGAACTAAACATTTGTAAAAGTTTTTTTTTTTAAATGTTCAATTAAAAAAAAGTTACAACTGCACTGAAAAAAAGAGACTTACAACCTCTTTTCACACCGACAACCTTTGTAAGCATCCCTATGGTCATGTAATCAAAATGGCAAGAAAGAAAGGTCGTAAAGAGAGGCAACGTTCACTTAACGACTGTCTCACTTAGCAACAGAAATTTTGAGCTCAATTGTGGTCGTAAGTCGAGGACTGCCTGCATGGGCAAAACTTAGTTTAGAATTGTTTCAAACAGGCTACCATTCCTTCTGCAGAAGATTATTGTATGAGTTGCTTAGACTAAAAACCATGGGTTGTCAGTGTATTACGACAGCTAGTCCCTGAGTTACGACCACAACTGAGCCCAAAATTTATGTTACTAAGATGAAACGTGTGTTAAGTGAGTTTTGACCCGTTTTATGACTTTTCTTGCCACAGTTGTTAAGTGAAGCGCTGCATTTGTTAAGTGAGTCACACCCTTGTTAAGGGAATCTGGATGCCCCAATTGACTTTGCTCGTTGGGTCACACAAGAAATCACGTGACCCCAGGACACTGCGACCGTCATAATTTGAATTCTATCTGAATTTGGATCATTTTGATCATGGAGAGGCTGCAATGGTCGTAAGTGTGAGAAATGGTCTTAAGTTCCTTTTTCACTGTTGTAACTTTAAACAACGGTTGCAAGTCGAAGGCTGTTGGTATTTTGATCTTCCCCGTCGCTTGTATTGGTGAAGTTTGCTGGTCAACAGTTGGCTTCACTTGTTCCATTTGAATGTTCTACCACGGCTGTATTCACACGAAATGTTGAACTTGGTTGAGGACTTCATGGATGTTGTCATTTTGATTCCCCTCTTCACCTTCTGGCCTGGGTCTGGAATTAGCACCATGGGAGCTCCACTGTTTTGACCCAAGCGTCACCAAATCACGAAGCAGACTCCTTGTCCCAACAAAACCCCTTTTTACGAAGCTCATATGAATTCCTCTCATTCAAAGTCCTGGCAAACAGTCTTTCAAGGGTGAATTTACAACCACAGACCTTATCAGGCTTGGAGAGCTGCCAGGCCGATATCTTCCAAACGCAACGGCTGTACAAGAAAATACTTGGCAAGGAGTCTCTGAGAGTCACAAACAAATCTTCACACTAATTAAGCGAACTAATTGTCTCCTGCAAACTCCAGTCCCCTTTCACTCCTCTTTATTCCCCTTGGGAGGGGCCATTTACCATCCACCTGTGCCTTTTTTCCCAAGTCAACCCCTGTTGTTTAGCTGTTTCCTTCGTCTGGCAACTGCGCATGCACATACTGGGAACAGGCTCCAGCTGTTCTTCTGCTTCATTTATGTCTGACTCCAAAGGCAGCTGATAACTGTCAGATGGCTCTGATCCCCTCTCTGCCTCCGACACAGAGTCCTCATCTGAGCCTTCCCCAGACTCCAGGAGTGGCCCAGGTTCCTCCCCAACCTCCTCACTGTCTGAGTCTGCCACCGGCTCTGCTGGCCGCTGGTGGGCCACAACATCCTCTAAGAAAGTGGGTGAGAAAGTGTCAGCTGTTGCATTTGACAAATAATGTTCTCGTGTTGTTGTGCTTCTTTCGTCCAGGTGCCCGTGGTTGACCAGAGCCATCTCCCCAGCTGTTCCACTCTACAATGGGCTCGTATTCCTGTTTGTGCTTGCAAACTTCAGTATGGCCACGTTTATGGACCCAGGAGTCTTCCCACGAGGTAAATCAGGAATTTCAGAAGTGCGGAAAGGAAGGAAGTCCTATCCTACCATTTCTTGTAAAATTCCTTGGAAAGGCTGATGACGTTGTAGAAACTTCAGGTGTGCAAAGGAACAGGATCCGCACGAGAAAGTTCAATCAAACAATTTCATTGCTAAAAGCCTACACACAGGAATCTTCTCAACTAATCTGTTAAGATTTAGATAAGGGTCAACAGCACTCAAGAGACGTTGAACTTTCTTTGTGGCTAGGCCATGGGTGTCAAGGTCAAGGCCCAGGGGCCAGATCCCACCCATGGGGTGCTTAGATCTGCCCAGCGGGGTCACCCTGGAAACAGAGAAGGATCAGACCGTGGTGCCTCTGCCAGCGAAAACAGAGCTCGAGAGCTCCGTTTTCGCTGGCAGGGGGTTGCAGGAGGCCATTGCAGGTGAAAACGGAGCTTGAGAGCCCGTTTTCGCTGGCAGATCACTCGGGCCTCAACAGGCGCTTGCCCCGACACGAGTGTCATTAAGCTGGCCACACCCTCCCTGGCCACACCCACCACAGTGTCACAAGGTGAAGCAAAACCCTGATGTGGCCCTCAATAAAACAGAGTTGGACACCCCTGTTCTAGGCTGATACTCCCTTTCACTCCATCTTTTTCCCCACCTTTTTGAAGGAACTTCTCATTGGGTCCCTTTCACCTGGTTGTCTTTTTACACTCTGCTGTGTCTTCGTGTCCTGTTATCCTTTAGATGTCCTGGAAACCTATTTTCTAATTTTAATAAGTCCCTTACATTTCCTAATCTCCTTCTTGTTTGTACATGCCAATTTAGTAGATGCTCGAGGTCTGAATGCGCTATTCATCCCTTTGGATGCTTTTGTTGTTGTTTTTTTGCACTTTGTTATTGTTGGGGCCAGTGACTCAGAGTCTTGTCAGCTGCGTGGGGGAGTTTGGAGCACGCTCTGCTGGGTTTTGGATTGGCAGATGAACACATAAGCAATCTTGGCAAGTTTGAGTTGGGATTATGCTTTTCACGGGAATAGGGCCCATTGTCTACCCAGGGTGATCAGGCTGGAGAAATATGGCCCTCCTGCCTGGCTTCCCACAACTAAAAGGTTAAAAGCTAGTGGTGGGATGCAACCGATTTAACAGCTGGTTCGGTGAGTGCTTCGTGCACTCTGTGCAACATTAAATCTGTGAAGATTCAAAAAGATACCCTAATTAATAAAGCCTCAAGACCAAAGTTCAAAAGAAATCCATGTCATTTATTAGGAGCAACATTTAGGAGCATCATCTGCTGGGAAGCAAAATCTGATTTCCGGTTAATGGTGTTTGAACGTTACCTCCTATGTCTCCCCTCCCCTCAGTCTGTGTCATAAATCACATCCACCAATGAGGTGCTGCAGCAGGCTGTAAACTTTAGGGCCTCACACGCCTGCTGTAGAAATCTGAGATCCGACCCTGGTCAAAGGAATTCTCCCTCCCTTCAATGCCAACTTGATAATAGTCACGGAAACGCTTTACAAGCTGACACAACGTTTTTAGGCTTCAAAATTTACCTACTATGTTAGTGCCTGTGAGTAAAACAGCCTATGCACAGCAATATGCTGTGCCACGCGAATCAGCTGAGCTAAAAAACAGGGAAATGTAGGACAGGAAAGTCAAGGGGCGTGGCTAAATACTCACTGGAACTATCGAACCGGCTGAATCCCACTCCTGTTAAAAACGACCAACTGGAACATAATTGGACTGCCCTGCAACCATCCAGGTACATTCCAGGGATATTGATGGGTAGAGCTTGGAGGCAGGCGGGGGGAAAAAACTATACTAGTCCTCGGGCTACAACAGTTCATTTAGTGACTGTTTGAACATCACTGAAAAAAAGGTTATCTTCGCGACCAGCAATGTCAGTGGGCAAGCCAGGTTACACTTAGGCTTAGAATAACTGTATTGTCACTTTAAATGTACGCTCAGCGGCACACATTATAATGAAATTTCATTGTATGCAGCTCTTCAAAGGGTCACCACCCACTTACACATGAACATGACAAAAATATAAATCAATAAACACACAATTATGCATATAGCCACATATATTATATGACACAGAGAAACAACACAGCCTAGTTCGGATGTATTCATGTACATAGAGAGAAAAACAAATCTTGCAAATTTACCAGGCCTGATGGCATAGGGATCAAAGCTGTTACAGAATCTAGTAGTGCTGCTAGATGATGGATGGATAAATAGAAATATAGATAGATAAGATAGATGATAGATAGATAGATAGATAGATAGATAGATAGATAGATAGATGAAAGAGAGAGAGAGAGAGAGAGAGAGAGAGAGAGAGAGAGAGAGAGAGAGAGAGAGATAGAGCAAGCTTTGGATGGATGGATGGATAGAGATAGAATGATAAAATGATAAAATGATAAAGAGGTTAGAGAAAGTTAAAGGGAAAGTATGGATGGAGTGAGGATGGATAAATGATAGATGGATAGATAGATGGATGGATGGATAGAATGATAAAATGATAAAGAGATTAGAGAGGGAAAGGGAAAGGATGGATGGAGTGTGGATGGATAGATGATGGATGGATGGATGGATAGATAGATAGATTTGGATGGATGGATGGATGGATAAATATAGATAGATAGATAGATAGATAGATAGATAGATAGATAGATAGATAGATAGATAGATGTAAGGTAGGTAGGTAGGTAGGTAGGTAGGTAGGTAGGTAGATAGATAGATAGATAGATAGATAGATAGATAGATAGATAGATAGATAGATAGATAGATAGATAGATGATAGAGAACGATAGAGAGGTTAGAGAGCGGGAAAGGGAAAGATGGATGGAGGATGTAGAAGATAGATAGACTTTGAATAATTTTATTGTGACTTTGAATGTACACTAATCAGCATACATTAAAATGAAATGTCATTGCATACAGCTCTCACAGGGCCACCACCTCCAATATACACTAAATAACCATGACAATATATAAATACAAAATTATGCATATACCCACCTATATGATATGACACAGAGAAACAACACAGCCTAGTCTGGATGTATAAATGTAAACAGTGAGAAAAAAACGAATCTTGCGAGTTTCCCAGACGGGTGATTTAGGGAACAAAGCTATTCCAGAATCTGGTACTCCCGCTAGAAATACTTTGAAAACCTCCTCCTGGATGGGAGCAACCGAAACAGACCGTAAAGTGAGTGTGTGGGATTCACTTAACAACCGTGTGGCTAACTGAACAACTCGTAGCAATTGGCTTCCCAGCAGAAGCCCAGAAAGGTGACAAAATGGGGCAAAACTCAATGAAGATGTGTCTCACACTTAGCCACGAAAATTTTGGGCTGTTTGTAAAGACGAGGAGTACGAGAACGTTTGTGTCTCATTGAACTGTTTCTTTGTGTCATCCGAACCCCGAGCAGCCGACGAAGACGAGGATAAAGATGACGACTTCCGAGCTCCGCTCTATAAGAACGTGGAGATCAAAGGCATCCAAGTTCGGATGAAATGGTGCGCCACTTGCCACTTCTACCGCCCTCCGCGTTGCTCCCACTGCAGCGTTTGCGACAACTGCGTTGAGGTAAGGACACGCGCAATTTTCCTTTACGGGCAGAGTTATAAACTTGCCGTAGAAAATATAACTCAACACGATCCCTTGAATTATTGATTTTATAGTAAAGGCAATACAGTTCAACAGATTAACAGAGTTGAAGGGACCTTGAAGGTCATCTAGTCCAACCCTCCTTGCCTTTAATCGCCTTGCAGTCCAAGGGACTCGCAGGAGTCTTCTCCAGCACCAGAGTTCAAAGGCCTCCATTCTTTGGCACTCAGCCTTCCTTATGGTCCAAATTTCACAGCCATCCATTTCAACTGGGGAAACCACAGCCTTGACTAGGTGCACTTTTGTTGGCAGGGTGATGTCTCTGCTTTTTAGTAGGCTGTCTAGATTTGCCATAGCTTTTCTCCCTAGGAGCAAGCATCTTTTGATTCCTTGCCTGCCATCCCCCTCTGCAATGATCTTGGAGCCCAGGAAAATAAACTCTGTCCTGACCTCCATTTCTTCCGCATGTCACTGCCCCTTCATTTAATAACCAAGAAAGAAACCACTCAACTCCATATTTCAGAATTAAGTGTACTTTTACTGGCTACAAACGATTAGAAGCAAAGCAAAGCTGAATCTGAATAAAAAGGCGTGAAAGCAATAGATATCAATACAAGATTCATTCCCCTCCCCTTGGTACCCCAGTCCATAGTCCAATCATATTTCACCCAACTGTCAGGTGGGAGACATCTTCAAAAATCATCATCAGGATGGAATGCTGGACAGTTGGCCTCGGCGGGAAACTCCCTTCCTTCCACATGCGCAAAGAGATGGTGAGAATAACTCCCTAATAAACAGTCCTCCAGTACAGAATGATTCCCTTCCCAAATACCATGCCCTTCCTCCCCGTTTCAATGGCAGCCGAAAAGCAGTAGCGAAGCAGAGGCTGACATCCGGCCCTCCTCCAGAAAAGGACGGTCACGCCTGCAGAAAGGCGCCAGGAATTGAACGGGCCGGATGCCACGATCTTAGTTTTCTTAATGTTGAGTTTCAAGCCAGCTTTTGCACTCTCCTTCTTCACCTGCATCAAGAGGCTCTTTAGTTCCTCTTCACTTTCTGCCATTAGAGTGGCGTCATCTAACTATCTGAGATTGTTGATATTTCTCAATCTTAATTCCAATTTTTGATTCATCTAGCCCCGCCTTTCTCATGATGTGCTCTGCATATAAGTTCAATAGGCAGGGCGACAGTATACAGCCGTGATGGCAAACCTATAGCACATGTCCCGGAAGTGGCATGTGGAGTCATGTTGCCCGGCATATGTGGCATCACCCATTCCTCTTCCAGGTTTCTGGCGCACAGGTGCACGTGGCAATCAGCTGTCTTGTGCGTGTGGCAGTACCAGAAACCGAAAGAGCTGCTCTTCTGTTTTCTGGTGTGAGCATGCATGCTGGGCAGCTGATCGGTGTGTTAACATGCGCGGCAGTAACCAGAAGACTTGCTGGGCCGTGCCAGAAACCAGAAATTTGTTTTCTGGTACGTGCATGCCCACTGGGCAGCTTCTCTTCCTGGTCCCGGCCCAGACGTGCAAAGTGCTCGCACGCAAATCGCTTGCGCACATGCAAAGTGGTCCCCTTTTGACACTCGTTGCCCTGCGTGCACCCCCCCGCTCCCTTTTTGGTACTCAGTGCCAAAAAGGTTCACTATCACCAGTATAACAGCCTTGTCGGATTCCTTTCCCAATTTTGAACCAATCAGTGGTTCCGTGTCCATTTTTCACTGTTGCTTCTTGACCCGCATAAAGATTCTCAAGAGACAAACAAGATGGTGTAGGATTCTATGTTGTGCGTTAAATTAGATGCCTTCATTCTACTCGCCGGATATTTAAGCCACGAAGCAAAGCCAGACCATAATGATCCCGGTTGCAAACGCACAAATATCTTATTCTTAAGCGAGGTACTTCTTTCCTTTTTCGACATCTGGCACCTTCTAACTTTCTTTCCCCCCGCGAGACCCTGTTGACCACCTTGGCAGTCTTTGAAAACCGTTTTCTGACGTCGTTGGTTGTGCAGTTAAAAAAAAAGGAGATGAGAATCAACTCCGGGCAGAGAAATTCATTAAAAGGAGTCAGCCGGAGCAGAACATAAAACGCATCCCTCTTCATTAGAGGGATGGCTAGGGTGAAGGTTAGCGAGGAGAATTTATTGGCTGAGAAGACAATAGGATTTTATGTCATAGTAGTCGTAGTGTTTTATTGAGCAGGTGGTTTATTACCAGGAAATCCTCTTTGTCTTTGTCACACATATATCCCTTAAATTCTCTCTCTCTCTCTCTCTCTCTCTCTTTTTTTTTCTCTGTCTTTCTCTTCTTTTTCTCTCTCTGTGTGTGTGTCTCTCTCTGCATCTCTCTCTCTTTCTCCCTCTGTCCTTGTCTTTCTCTGTCTCTCTCTCTCTCTCTGTGTCTTTCTCTCTCTGTGTCTGTGTCTCTCTCTTTCTCTCTCTCTCTCTCTGTGTGTCTCTCTCTCTGTCTTTCTCTCTGTGTGTCTCTGTCTCTCTCTGTCTTTCTCTCTGTCTCTCTCTGTCTTTCTCTGTCTTTCTCTCTTTTTCTGTCTTTCTGTCTGTCTCTGTCTGTCTCTCTCTGTCTTTCTGTGTGTGTGTGTGTGTGTGTGTGTGTGTGTGTGTCTGCCTCTCTCTCTTTCTCCCTCTGTTCCTGTCTTTCTCTCTGTGTGTCTCTCTCTGTCTTTCTCTCTGTCTCTCTCTGTCTCTCTCTGTCTTTCTCTGTCTTTCTGTCTCTCTCTGTCTTTCTCTCTCTCTCTGTCTGTCTCTGTCTCTGTCTCTCTCTCTGCCTGACAATTTGATAGCTGCTTTAGTTTGGCAAGATTCTGTCTATAGCTGAGGAACAACAAAGGACTTTGCTCAGAAGTAACTCCATGTGTCTTTCCCGGCTCTTGGAAGCCCGACAGGTTGATAATGTTTTTGTGATTGTTGTTATTACGTTTCTCATTATTCCTGTGTACACCAAGTTATGCCTGCATTATTACACTGTCTCTCCTGTTGTTTCACCAGGATTTTGATCATCACTGCCCTTGGGTTAATAACTGTATCGGAAGACGAAACTACCGCTATTTTTTCCTCTTCTTGCTGTCTTTAAGTGCCCACATGGTCGGCGTATTCACCTTTGGGCTTATCTATGTCTTACATCACGCTGAGAAAGTGGGTGTGGCCCACACCGCCGTTACGTATCCTCCTTTTGGGGTCTTGTCCAGTGGTGGGATTCAATTTTTTTTACTACCAATTCTGTGGGCATGGCATGGCATGGCGTGGTGGGCGTGGCTTGGTGGGAATGGCAGGGGAAGGATACTGTAAAATCTCCATTTCATCCCGATCAGCTGGGACTCGGGAGGCAGAGAATAATAGATGGGGGCGAGGCCAGCCAGAGGTGGTATTTGCCAGTTCTCCGAACTACTCAAAATTTCCACTACCGGTTCTCCAGAATCTGTCAGAACCTGCTGAATACCACCTCTGATTCTCTCGGGTTCAACCCGGCCAATTGAGGCTCAGGCCAGCACGAAAGTGATTCTTTCTACCGTACTCCCGTGCCAAAAGGGACAATAATTTTCAGGGTTTCCTTAACATCATCATCCAGAATGACAGTCATGTGTATCGCTGGGCTATTCTTCATCCCAGTGATTGGCTTGACTGCTTTCCACATTGTTTTGGTGGCCCGAGGACGCACAACCAACGAGCAGGTAAGATGGCTTTTCTATCTATCCTATTTATTTGCTTATTTATTTATTTGGGATTATTTGCTATTCCTTGCACCACCAGAAAGTTGCCCATACATATAGTCCTCAACGTACAACCACAATTGATTAAAAACCATGGGTTGTCAATGTATTACTTACAAGTAGTCCTTGAGTTAAAAAGATAAAGGTTCCCCTGGCACATATTTGCTAGTCATTCCTAACTCTAGGGGGCAGTGCTCATCTCCGTTTCAAAGCCAAAGAGCCAGCACTGTCCAAAGATGTCTCCATGGTCATGTGCCCAGCATGACTCAACGCCGAAGGCGCACAGAACACTGTTCCCTTCCCACCAAAGGTGGTTCCTATTTTTCTACTTGCATGTTTTACATGCTTTCGAACTGCTAGGTTGGCAGAAGCTGGGACAAGTCACAGGAGCTCACTCCGTTACGCGGCGCTAGGGATACAAACCGCCGACCTTTCTGATCGACAAGCTCAGCGTCTTAGTCCCTGAGCCACCACGTCTCTGTCCTTGAGTTCCGACCACAATTGAGCCCAAAATTTCTGTGGCTAAAGTGTGACATTTGTTAAGTGAGTTTTGGCCCCATTTTACAACTTTTTTTGCCACATTTGTTAAGTGAATCGTTGCGATTCTGAAGTCAGTCACACGGTTGTTAAGCGAATCTGGCTTCCCCATTCACATTGTTTGCCAGAAGGTCACAAAAGGGGATCATACGATCCCGGGGCACTTCAACTGTCATAAATGTGAGTGAGTTGCCAAGCATTCTGAATTTTGGTCATGCGACCATGGGGATGTTGCAACGGTCATAAGTGTGAAACATGGTCATAGGTCACTTTTTTCACCAAATGATCATTAAATGAAGTTGCAGCGATTCACTTAGCAAGAAAAGTGGTAACATGGGTCAAAACTCACTGAACAACTGTCTCGCTTAACAACAGAAATGTCGGGCTCCATTGTAGTCCTAAGTCCAGAAATACCTGTGCAATCCTCTCCCCCTCCCCGCTTCTCTTTTACAGCCCAGGAAATTAGGGAGGGTCCCTTCTGAGTCTCTTGCCCCATCCACTATCCAGCTGTGGGCTATGCTGCCTCTTATCTGATGGTTCCATAGGCAGCATCTCTCCTCCCTCCATCTCCCAAGGTCTTTCTCAGCATTCCCTTTTTTAAACTGCCCTCCTTGTTTTTAATTCCAGGTAACGGGTAAGTTCCGTGGAGGAGTCAATCCTTTTACTCAAGGATGCTGCGGGAACGTGGAACATGTCCTCTGTAGCCCCCTGGCTCCTAGGTGAGATCTAAGGAGAAGTACAGAAGATTGATCATTAACCCCAATGCTGGGTTTGTGGGGATGAGAGCTTGGGGACTGGACAAGCTGGTCCTCACTGATTTATTGATTATATTTTGAATCTGTACAAATGATAGATGCAGATTTTAACCCCTTGGTGTGTTAACGTAGAGTAGAGTAGAAGAGTAGAGTAGAGTAGAAGAGTAGAGTAGAGTAGAAGAGTAGAGTAGAATAATAGAGTAGAATAGAGCTGAGCAGTGTAGAGTAGAATAAAATAGAATAGAATAGAATAATTTTATTGTCACTTTGAATGTACACTAATCGGCATACATTAAAATGAAATTTCCATGCAACAGCTCTCAAAGTGTCACCAACTCCAATATTCACTACATGAACATGACTAAATAAATAAATAAATAAATAAATAAATAAATAAATAAATAAATAAATAAATAAATAAATAATTCATACATGCATACATACACATACACACACACACACACACACACACATCCATCCATCCATCCACATACCCACATAAGTTATATGACACAGAGAAACAACACAGTCTAGTTTGGATGTATACATGTACATGGCGAGAAAAACAAATCATGTGACGGATAGCATAAGGAACAAAGCTGTTACACAATCTGGTAGTCCCCGCTAGAAATATTTTGAAACTTCCTCCCAGAGGGGAGCAGCAGAAACAGACCATAAAGTGAATGTGTGGGGTCTCTAACAATGCTTTGATCTTCTCTGCTGTCCTTATCACTCTCTGTAGGGACTTTCTATCTGAGGCACTGCTGCCACCAAACCAAACAGTGATGCAGTTTGTTAAAATGCTCTCTATCGTCCCTCGGTCAAAAGTGGCCAGGGCAGAAGGAGAAAGATGTGCTCTCCTCATCTAACGCAGGAAATTGTAGACGCTACTATCACATGACTTCATCCCCCCGCAAAGCCTTTGCCTGTGGCCTTTCACACCAAAATGGCGTTGTTGTTTTTTTCAGTTGATCCCTCCTTGTAGATGATTCATTTTGCTGCTATATATATTTATTTCTTTAGAAGCACCTCTTAACCTCCTCTCTTAGTTGCTCATTAATTGTTCCTTTGTGTAAACCACTTGAAGACCTCATTGAGGGTCTGCAGCACTCATGAGGGGGTATCTTTTTATGAAAAGCATATGTTTCAAGGTCCCGTGATCTTGCAGGTACATTGTGGATCCCAAGAAGAAGGAGATGGCAAGCGTGAAGCCCCCTTTCCTGAGGCCGGAGCTAAAGGAGCGACAGATCACAGTCAAAATAAGTGATAACGGTGTTCAAGCCAACCTCAACCAGAGCAAGGTGAAGCATTCCGTAAGAGCTATCTTCTACCTACGATCCACCCATATAGAGATCTGTTTCCATGTTTTCCTGGTGGAAGAGTTCCATAAAACTTACCCACGTTGGGCTGAATTCATAAAACAGGCTTTTATGAATACGAATATGAATAACTTTCACTAGCTGGATTTGGTTCACCCCAAAATGTGCGCCCGACAAATGCGCGCTGACAAAACTGCGCCGACAAAACCGTGCCCACAAAAAGCGTGCCATCCACAAACAACATAGTGGGATGCGAAAACAACGTTATAACCCTAACCCTAATCTCGCTTTTTGGGCGCGGTTTTGTCGGCGTGCATTTGTTGGGTCACGGCTGGATTTGTACAACATGTTGGGCCAAAGCCAGACAAGCTAAATTATGGTCTAGCATGATAGGTGAATCCAGTCCAGCCAGGCTGAAATGAAAGTT
The DNA here is from genome assembly GCF_051295495.1 of Thamnophis sirtalis. NCBI lineage: Eukaryota > Metazoa > Chordata > Lepidosauria > Squamata > Natricidae > Thamnophis > Thamnophis sirtalis. The sequence continues at coordinate 61,575,090 of NW_028261382.1, forward strand.
AGTTGCTTATTTCAGGTTTCCATCCCTGCAAAGCAAAAATTCTAGGTGCACAATAATTTGTCTAATTATTTATATTTATTTCTTTGTATCCTGCCTTTATCGGTTTTATAAAGAGCTCAAGGTGCCCAACATACATAACAGTCCTTCCTTCTCCCATGTTCCTCACAACAATAACCTGGTGAGATCAGGTGAGTTGAGAGGGAGGGATTGGGCCAAGGTCATCTAGCCGGCTTTCATGGCTAAGGCGGGATTAGAACTCCCAGTCTCCTGGTGATTGGCCCAAAGTCACCCAGTCGGCTTTCATGACAAAGCAAGATTAGAACTCACCATCTCCTGGTGATTGGCCCAAAGTCACCCAGTTGGCTTTGATGCCTAAGGTGAAACTAGAACTTCCAGTCTCCCGGTGATTGGCCCAAAGTCCATCTTTCATGCCTAAGGCAAGACTAAAACTCCCAGTCTCCCGATTATTGGCCCAAAATCACCCAGTCAGTTTTCATAACTAAGCAAGACTAGAACTCACCATCTCCTGGTGAGTAGCCCAAAGTCACCCAGCTGTCTTTCATGCCTAAAGCGGGACTAGAACTCCCAGTCTCCTGGTGATTGGCTCAAAGTCATCCAGTTGGCTTTCATCACTAAGGCAGGATTAGAACTCATGGTCTGGCTTCTAGCCCGATGCTTTACCCACTTAGACCAAACTGGCTCCTAGCAAAGCATCTTTAGACTACATTAATGCTTTGTTTAACCATGGTTTGTTGAACAAGTCTCAACTGGATGGGTTCAGAGAACCTATTAAGCCATAAACCAGGATGAGGAAAACAAATGTGGCTGTTTTCATGCGCTGGCTAAACTCAAACGGAACAAACAATGCTGCAGTTTAACACAATGTGTGAAGGCCGCTGTTACCCTGCACAATGTGTAGAGGCATCTGGGGGGGGAGGGGATGCATGATTTAAGGGTTAGGATAGACTGCTGGGCAACGCTTAACTTTGTTTTGTGATTGTTTTCAGTCTAAAATTAGTTTAGAAGCACTGGATGAAAATACCATGGATATGCAGCCTCCACTTCCACCCAAAGGGGATTCCAGTAAATACAGCGAACTGGGAAGCACCGAAGGTACAAGATTGGATCTTTTATTTATTTATTTATTTAAATCAAGTGAACGTATGGATTTTTCTCTTTTAAAACGTTCTTTCTGGTGAAAAATTCATGATGGCTTGAGCCCGTGATACAGAAACTACTGGATTCATAGAAACTAAGCCATAGTTTGTTGAACTATGGTTTACTGACTAAGCCATCATTAACTGGGCGCATGTAACACCCTAAGCCAGGGGACGGCAACCTTAAACCACTCAAAGAACCACAAAGGTCCTAATCGGAAGCCCCTGCCTGTTCAATTCTGGAGCCAATCGAAAGTCCGGTTCCCCCACCATAGAGTCTCCTCCTAGTGCGGCATCCTTTCTCCTCTGGAAGTCCGGTTCCCCCACCATAGAGTCTCCTCCTAGTGCAGCATCCTTTTCCTCTACCTGCCCTAACCGAAAGCCCTATCAATTGTGGAGCTGACCAGAAAACCCCGCCCCTTGCCATAGAGTCTCCTCCTGGAGTGCCCTGCTCCCCCCGCCCCCAAAAAACTGGAAGCTCCTTTCAAAATTGTGGTGCCGACTGGCGACAGGGAGCCGCAGCAGTGGGATGAAAAAGCCACATGCGGCTCCAGAGCCACCGGTGGCTGGCCCTTGCCCTAAGCCATAAGCTAAGATTTGAAAAATTCGGTAGCTGGATTTACAGAGTTTGCTAAGCCGTAAGCAAGTCATTTATATGATATAGGTTATGTGAAAAGCAATCATGGTTTGGGCATGCCATAAACCATGGCTTGTTTTCTCTTTTGTTTTCCAGAGAGCAGCCTTTCTCCCAAGCTGATCAGCCCTTCCACACCTGCCATGTACAAATATCGCCCTGCTTTCAGCAGCAACTCTAAAGTCCACTACCATGGAACATCTGAGCAGGTAAGGTGGCATGGTTGCAGGTTGAATCTCAGGTTTGACCGAATGAAAAAAAATGGCCAACTTCAAACCAACTTGCAATGTTTTCTTTCTACGAAATTGCCTCTTCCTGGGGTCAAAAAAATAAAATAAAATAAAGTGGAATGGTAGCAGATCGGACAGTGTTTCTCAACCAGGTTTTTACATAATGTGTCTAAAAGGGATGTTGTGTTGTGGGTTTTTTTGTGCTGTGCTGTGCTATGGTTATTACTCCTTTTCCTCTCCAGAAGCAAACCTTTAACCATCATTCTTTGTCATTTTGAACAATGAAACTACAGCACCAATAAAAAGACCTTTTTAAGAAAGCTATATACTGGCTCATTAATCTGTTTTTCAGGGATTTGTTCCTTGGATGAGTGAATGAGAGAGAGAGAGAGACAGATAGAAAGAGAGAGATGGAGAGAGGGGCAAACAGAAAGAAAGACAGAGAGAGAGAGAGAGAGACAGATCCCCAGAGAGAGAGAGAGAGAGAGAAAAGAGAGAGACAGAGTCAGAGAGAGTCAGAGACAGAAAGAAAGACAGATACACAAAGACAAGAGAGAGAGAGTCAGAGACAAAGAGAGAGAGAGACAAACAGAAAGAAGGACACACAGACAGAGAGAGAGAGATAAAAGAGAGAGAGGCATGGACACAGAGAGAGACAGAGAAAGAGAGAGTTGGAGAGAGAGACAAACAGAAAGAAAGACAGAGAGAGACAGAGACAGAGACAGAGACACACAGATCCCCAGAGAGAGAGAGACAAAAGAGAGAGACAGAGTCAGAGAGAGTCAGAGACAGAGAGAGAGAGACAAACAGAAAGAAAGACAGAGAGAGAGAAAGACAGTGAGAGAGACAGACAGATCCCCAGAGAGAGAGAGAGATAAAAGAGAGAGAGACAGAGACACAGAGAGAAGCAGAGACACAGAGAGAGAGAGAGATAAAAGAGAGAGAGGCAAAGACACAGAGAGAGAGGGGGGGAGAGAGAGAGAGAGAGAAAAGAGATAGTGGCAGAGACAGAGAGAGACAGAGAAAAAGAGAGAGACAGAGACACACAGAAATAAAAGAGAGAGAGAGAGTCAGACAAAGAGAGAGAGAGAGAGACAGACAGACAGACAGACAAAATAGACAGGGACAGAGAGAGAAAGAAAGAGACAGAGTCAAAGACACAGACAAAAGAGAGAGAGAGTCAGAGACAGAGAGCGAGAGAGGGAGAAAGAAATATCTTTTCTCCGCTGATGTAGTGGTATGAAGGAATAAACTGGGAATATGGGAGAATTGCCTAGGGAATAATCGGATAAGAGATGTCATCGCCTGCAGCTACATAAGGGAAAAGACAGAAACTCAGAAAGGATCATCCCTAACTTATCAGACTAAAAAAGAGACGATGAGAGATTTGTACTTTCAGTCTTGCAAGATTCCATTAAGGTAGCCTTACAATAAAGTCAAATTAGCCCATCTGGTTGTGTTTCCTGTCTGGTTGACCCATCAGGGCTGACAGCAGCTCCACCTGACCCTTCCTTCTTTTCTCCCAGATCTCCCTCCAGGAAGGACTCCGGCAAAGCTCCCTGGCCGATGATAACGACAGCAGCCTGGATTATCAATCCGAGCCCAGCATGGAGCTCCCCAACTACCGGAAGAGTTCCCTTCACAAGACCTATCAGTCTTCTCCACTCCAAGCCGATTCTTTTGCCTCCAACTCCAGATCCCTCAGCCTGAAAACGGGTGCCCGGAGAGGCCCCGAAAAGCTGGCCCTCCACCCCATGAAATCTGAAGGGGCGGCCTCGACCCCCTACAAAAGCATCTTTGCCCCCAATTCCCTCTCCAACAGGAACGGGAGCTTATCCTACGACAGTTTGCTCAACCCCATTTCCCCGGCCGGGAAGCGGTGCGTCGCGCATGCCGCAGTGGGCTCCGTCGGATACCACTCGCCATATTTGTCTGCCAAAATGTGCCATCTGCGGGGAAGGGAACTCCAGCGCCAGTCTCCCCAGACCTTTAGCCCCGGTGGGCCAGCCCCGCACCCTCGCGACCCTTCCCCGGTCCGCTACGACAACTTGTCGAAAACAATTATGGCGTCTATCCAAGAAAGGAAAGAGATGGAGGAGAGAGAGAAGCTCCTGCACTCTCACCCAGACTCCGTGTTTGCCGATTCGGGGGTGTACGACACCCCGAGTTCTTACAGCCTTCAGCAAGTCAGCCTGCTCTCGGACGATCCCCGTAGCTTAGTCCTGAGATACGGCTCCAGAGACAATTTGATGCCCCATAGCAGCTTCAGCGCACGCAACCCGGCTTTGCAGACGTCCGTTTCTTCCCTCTCCAGCGCTATGACCCGAGTGTCAAGGACTTCCACACCTTCTCTCCAAGCAGACCTAGCCAACAACAACATCCAAGCCCATCAGGCACTGCAGAGCCGGATGAGTAACGGCTCCTACAAATCGCCAAGCCACCAAGTTCCTTCATCTCCAAGCAGTGGGATCCCGCATTCTCCCTCGTACGGGGCTGCGAAATCCGTCTCCTTCGTTAACACTATGGAGCTAGCGGAAGCCCAGTCGATAGGCACCGCAAGGTATGGAGAGTTCTAGCACGGCTGCAGTTGTCTGTGAGAAAACAGGGTGCAGATTTCAATCTGTGGATTATTTTTAATAGTAATAGCACTTAGATTAAAATATCGCTTCGCAGTGCTTTATAGCTCTCTCTAAGCGGTTTACAGAGTCAGCCTCTTGCCACCAATAATCTGGGTCCTCATTTTATCCACCTTGGAAAAAGGGAAGGCTGAGTCAACCTTGAGCCGGTCAGACTCAAACTGCTTGCAGCTGCCAGTTAGGAGAATTAGCCTGCAATATTGCATTCTAACCACTGTGCGGGGAGGAAGGGAGGGGAGAAAGAAAGAAGGAAGGAAGGAATAAAGGAAGGAAGGACTAGCAATAGCACCTAGACCTATATACCACTTCACAGTGCTTTATAGCCCTCTCTAAGGGGTTTTACAGAGTCAGCCTCTTGCCCCCAACAATCTGGATCCTCATTTTACCCACCTTGGAAGGATAGAAGGCTGAGTCAACCTTGAGCCTGGTGAGATTTGAACTGCCAAACTGCTGGCAGTCGGTGACTAGATTATAGGCTAATTTGTTATTCAGAAATAAATTGTAATTCCCTAGACTCATCCAATATTTAAGAGTAACATACTAGAAAGTACACTGCACGTAAAATAACTTAAAGGCTGGCTATTAGACGTAAGTATCAAGTTTCAGATTTAAGCACTGAGATCCAATGAGTATGTGAAATGGGTTGCTTAATTAGATAGATAGATAGATAGATAGATAGATAGATAGATAGATAGATAGATAGATGATAGATAGATTAGATAGATAGATAGATAGATAGATGATAGATAGATGATAGATAGATATATAGATATAGATATAGATATAGATATAGATATAGATATAGATATAGATATAGATATAGATATAGATATAGATATAGATATAGATATAGATATAGATATAGATATAGATGTTGCATTTGTAATAAAAAAGTAGATTCTAACATTTGGGATCCTTGGTGCTTTCTGAGCTTGGTGGTTTTCTTGCAGACATTTCACTACCAAACTAGGTAACAAGATCAGCACTAGGAGGGAGTGGGGGTTATGGAATGGAGGAAGAGGTGGGGGAGAAAGAGGAGGATGACTGCGGAATTCTGGGTGCTCTCTGAGCTTGGTGGTCAAGTTGCAGATGTTAAACTCACAATTTAACATTTGTTAACTCACATTTAACAATTTAACTGTACTGTAATATCTATAATATCAGTCCTTTAACATATGGTCCATAATCATTAAATACTAAAATGCAAAAGAGTAATAATGCAAAAGGATTTGCTCCATTAGCATGTTTCCCCAAAATAAGACCTAATCAGAAAATAAGCCCTAGCATGATTTTTCAGGACTAAGGAAGACTAGAACTCTCAATCTCCTGGTGATTGGCCCAAAGCCACCCAGCCGTCTTGTATGCCTAAGGCGGGACTTGAACTCCCAGTCTCGCGGTGATTGGTCCAAAATCACCCAGTCAGTTTTCATAACTAAGCAAGACTAGAACTCACCATCTCCTGGTGATTGGCTCAAAGTCACCCAGGCGGCTTTCATATCTAAGGTGGGACTAGAATTCACTATCTCCTGTTGATTGGCCCAAAGTCATCCAGTCAGTTTTCATAACTAAACAAGACTAGAACTCACCGTCTCCTGGTGATTGGCCCAAATCATGTAATATAAGCCCTACCGAAAAAATAAATCCCAGTTAAGATCGTCAGCCAGATGGACGCATTTAGCGCCATATTTCCCTGAAAATAAGCCCTAATGAGTCTTTTGGAGCAAAGATTAATATAACACCCGGTAGTATTATTGGGGAAAATACAGGTAGTTGTGTAAAATTGCTCTGATGGATTAATCACGTGTTTCCGACGAATCCCTGTTGCTGCTGCGCAGAGTGTAACCACTTGCGCTTAACAACTGCAAGTGATTTGCTGAACAACCATAGCAAAAAAAAAAAAAGACTCACAAAACCGGGTGTGATTTACTTAACAGCTGCCTTGCAAAAATTCAGGGTTGCAATTGGGGTTGGACGTCAGAGACTACCTTTATAACACCCCCCCTCTTTTTTTTCCTGACTACTAACTTTTGGACCTTCTCTTTCTTCCGGCGACAGAGAGGACGTCCCGCTGAAGAGCCCTCACAGTAAAATCAATGGACAGCCAAAGGTTCTTTCCAGAGTCGAGTGTCGAATAGGCTCAACGTCTAGCGTCCAAGCTCCCGTGAGTCCAGCAAGACACTCAAACGTTAAGAAAGTCTCTGGGGTGGGTGGAACAACGTATGAAATTTCAGTGTAAACACAAAAAGAAGAGTAGGAATATGGGGAAAGAAGACACCCCCTGCAGGTCAATCTGTGGAGCTACATACACTGTGAAGATCCAATAGGAAGAGAAGGCAGAAGCCAACTGATGGTGCCTGCTCTGTATTTCTTCATGGCTGGACTTATGATTCCTCCCCGCAACCATTTTGAAAAGGCAACACAGAGGAAGTCCCCCCTCTCCCAGCCAAGGCCAGCTGTAGGCTTGTCCTTCAAAGGATGATACACTTGGCACAGCTCGTTGGGTACTTCCTGGACAAACTGACCCGTCTACTGACGACAACGCCCGCTGTGTCTAACAATGGTAAAAAACCGTTGTGCATTTGTCTTTGTCCATCCCATCCTGTCCTTAGACCTTGTCGCTTTCTCCTCCATCCCCGCTTCAAGCAACTTCCAGGCTGGTTGAAGGCCAAGATGAAGAAGTGAAGGAACTCATGAGGAAGAGGTGATAGAACTCATGAAAAAGAGGTGATGGAACTCATGAGGAAGATGTGATGGACCTCATGAGGAAAAAGTGATGGATCTCATTAGGAAAAAGTGGTGGAACTCATGAGGAAAAAGTGATGAAACTCATGAGGAAGAAGTGATGGACCTTATGAGGAAGAAGTGATAGAACTCATGAGGAAGAAGTGATGGAACTCATGAGGAAGAAATGATGGAACTCATGAGGAAAAAGTGATGGGCCTCATGAGGAAAAATGATGGAACTCATGAGGAAAAAGTGATGGAACTTATGAGAAAGACATGATGGACCTCATGAGGAAGACATGATGGACCTCATGAGGAAGAAGTGATAGAACTCATGAGGAAAAAGTGATGGACCTCATGAGGAAATAGTGATGGAACCCAACAATTTTCTGGTGTTCTATTTTTGGCCCATATGTGATCGATACAAATTTCAGAAGATCTGTGTTTTGAGGCCAGCAAGTGCTACCTAATTTATAGTCTTCTGGGCCCTCAGCCCTTTCCTTATCTGTGCTGGTCTTCTTAATTCATTTCAGGGGTGGCCAAAGGGAAGCAGGTTTATTCATCCATGCTTTGGGCCCAACATACATCTTCCTCCTGTTAGGATGAATGGGAAATTCATGTGCAAGAAATCAGATCTACTGAAGGAAGGTTGATGGACACCACTAGGCCTCTGAGTGTTGTTCAGCCTCTTAGATGCCAACCTTTGGGCCAAGAATTTGGACAATTTTCTAGCCATCTTCTTACCATCTGTTGAAGTATCTGAAAGCTATCATGAGCCCATGAAGAGTTGTGCAAATAAGGACTTCCATTCCACCCCCTCCTTTGGACAATTCTAGGTGGGTTTCTCAAACATTACCAATAACCCTGTCCTGCTTTTGAAGGGGGAAAAAATCAAAATATATGAGAAGGTAACTTATGATTTTAAAACAGCCATATACTCCTTCCAACTCTCCTGCTCCCAGGGGCTGTGAAATGATGTTCAATTGTCTTGCACTGGTGCAGCGTGTATAATCTCGGCACAAGGTATTGCTTTGACCTGTTGAATTTCGCGATGTGTGTCCGTCTGTATGCGTGCGCATGCGCGATTGTGTGTGTGTGCGTGTGTGTGTGTCGGTCAGCTGAACGCACGCCTGCAGGAGATACCTGGGTGGCCTGTTTGAAGATGGACAAAAACTGAATATCCAGGGAAGACAGCAAGACCGCTGATCGCTAGGATTTAAAGAGTCGATCTGAAAGAGAATCTGTGAAAGAAAAGTGCTCTATAAAAACTTGTTTACAAAAATTCTAAATATTTTTCCTCGACATTAGGAAGTCTTCCCTTCCTCGTTCTGCCTCTCCGCTTTGGTGTAAATTAATCTCCTATTTCAGTTTAGACAACAAGCAGAAAATAGAAGTAGTATATTTAGAATGCCGATACTTAGCATAATGGCCTTAAATAATGTTATATATATATATATATATATATATATATATATATATATATATATATATATATATATATATATATATATATATATATATATATATATATATATATATATATATGTTGGGTGATTGCCTTTCAAGATTGAATGCTGCAAGAGATCACGGTGTTAAAAATGTTGTGGGTTTGGGGTTGTTGGGGGGGATTTGTTTGTCCTTTTTTGCCAAATTTGATGTGTGTGTTTGTGTTTGTGTGTGTGTGTGTAGCACGGAAGAGCTAGGAGGGCAGGGAGGGAATGGATTCCTTAGTGCAAACATTGTAGTTACAATCATTTGGACACGAGTTGTGGTTTGTTCAGGAAAGAGAGAAAATGCTCTCCTGGGACAGGGGTCAGCAATCTGCGGCTCTCAAGCCACATGTGGCTCTTTCACCCCTCTGCTGCGGCTCCCTGTCAACAGTCAGCTCCACAATAGATAGGGCTTTCGGTTAGGATCGGTAGTGGGAAAAGGACGCCGCGCTAGGAGGAAACTCTATGGTGGGGGGGAAGCGGACTTCCGATCGACAGGGGGAAAAAGACGCCACGCTAGGAAGAGACTCTATGGTGGGGGAACCGGACTTCCGGTCAGCTCCAGAACTGAACGGAGAGCTTCCGGTTAGGACCTTTATGGCTCATTGAGTGTTTAAGGTTGCTGACCTCTGTCCTGGGAGAATCAGAGCAGGGAATCAAATGCTTACGTCTCTCTCCTCCATGCTAAGCAAAACAAAACTGCATTTTAAGAAGTGAGAACTGTAGACCTCTCTCCAATAGATTCTGACCAGCAGTGACTGTCCAACATCAATTATTTAGCATTTAATAATCTTTGAAATGTTTACCTGTAGTCCTCAACTTATGACAGTTCTTTAAGGGCCCGTTCAAAGTTACAATGGCACTGGGGAAAAAGTAGCACACGCATCTTTCACACGGCCCTTTGGCATCCCTGGACTCACCTGGCTCAAATTCAGACGCTTGGCAACCTGGTTCACATTTATGACGGTCACAATGTCCCGAGGTTATGATAAGCCAGGTCAATGGGGAAGCCAAATTCTCTTAACAAGTGTGTTGCTAACTTAACGACTGCAGTGATTCACTTAACAACCGTGGCAAGAAAGGTTGTAAAACGGGGGTAAAACTTAACAACCGTCTCGCTTAGAGATGAAAGTTGGGGGGAGGGGCTCAATTGTAGTCGTATGTTGAGGACCATGTGTTGTTACACGGAGTGAAAAACCAACAAACATGCATTCCAAATTCCCCAGTGAATAATAACCAAAATAATAACATTATCACCACTCCAGGGATGGCACTCCAAGGTGATTAAAAAAGATTTTCAGGAAATTCTAGTTGGAAGATATTATTTCAGGTCAACTTTTGGATTTATTTTTAAATTCGCGGGCTCATTTTGGACTTTGCAAACTTTTGTAATGTTTTAGTTTTACTTCCTTGATTTACGGTAAGCTTCCCAACAGTGGGAGGCATTTCTCCCATTCATCCAGGGGTGGCATTTACTTACCTTCCCGACCGCTTTGCAAATGTGGGCGCACGTGCCTCGTTTGGGCATGCGCAGTGCTTGTGCATTACGTCGGGGTGGGTGGGCAGTGTCTCCCGAACCGGAGAGAACCATCTGAATATCACCTCTGCATTCATCCATTGTTGTATGGTTTGGTTGTAGCTAATTCTTTTGGGGTGAGATTTTAGAGTGAGTATGAAGCCTGTTTACTTCTTGTTTACTCACTCCTTGAGCAGTGAGTCACATCCATTCTTTTCCTGTGTCCGTGATAAATCTGTGGCATTTGATGTTTCTCACTTCTTCATCCAGGGGGGGCGGAAAAACTTACTGAAAGACCATGGAGTGCTTGGTTGTCTCTGAGCTTGGCTGTTTTATGCAGATGTTTCATTACCTCTCTAGGTAACATCATCAGTGGAGTGTGTGGCGTGGAGGAGAAGAAAGGTGGTGAGGTCCCTGATGCTGTCTGAATTTGTCTGCTTTCTTGCAGACCTTTCATTACCCAACTAGGTAACATCAACAGCGTTAAAAGGGGAGTGGGGGTTGGAGAGAAGAGGAGGAGGGTCCTTGGTGCTCTCTGAGCTTCTTGCGATTTTCTTGCAGACCTTTCATTACCCAACTAGGTAACATCATCAGTGCTAGAAAGGAGGGGCATGGGAAGACCTTAGAAATCCAGGAAAGGTAGATACACATTCTTCTGGGTAATTTGGACAATCGCCACTGAACTTTCACCAGGGTGACGGATAAGGATGAACACTATTTTATTCCAGCTAGATTTTAACTCCAATCTCTGCTCTTCCTCCTTCATTTGAATGCTGTTTTTCTCTTAAGTGATTGTTGTTGACTGTTTTAGGGTGTTGCTATATTTTTTTTCTATCTTTTCTTAAGCTCTTTTAATCCCAGATTGCACATAATGGTCTATCTATAGAAGGAAACTTTCTTTTGTTCTGGGAGACTTTTTCTTGGCCTTTCCTCCTTACTCAGATCACCAGGAGATATAACAGACAATTTGGAGTCCTGGTGGACAACCATTTAAATAGGAGCCAGCCATGGGCAGCAGCTGCCAAAAAAGCCAACACAATCCTAGGCTGCATCAACAGAGGGATAGAATCAAGACTTTATAAGGTCTTGGTAAGGCCACACTTGGAATCCTGCATTCAGTTTTGGTCACCATGATGTAGAAAAGATGTGGAGACTCTAGAAAGAGGGCAGAGAAGAGCAAGAAAGAGGATTAGGGGACTGGAGGCTAAAACACATGAAGAATGGTTGCAGGAACTGGGTAGGTCTAGTTTAATGAAAAGAAGGGCCAGGGGTGACATGATAGCAGCCTTCCAATATCCCAGGGGTTGCCACAAAGCAGAGGGAGTCAAACTATTCTCCAAGGCACCTGAGGGTAGAACAAGAAGCAATGGGTGGAAACTAATCAAGGAGAGAAGCAGCTTAGAACTAAGGAAAAATTTCCTGACAGTTAGAACAATTAATCAATGGAACAACTGGCCTCCAGAAGTTGTGAATGCTCCAACACTGGAGGTTTTAAAGAAGAGGTTGGATAACCCTTTGTCTGAAGTGGTATAGGGTTTCCTGCCTAAGCAGGGGGTTGGACTAGAAGACCTCCAAGGTCCCTTCCAACTCTGTTATTCTATTCTATTCCATTCATCCAAGAAGTTTCTTCAGTTCTAACTCCAGACTGACTTCAGTCAGAACGGAAGAAGATTCCTGGATAAGAAGCAAAACGTCTTCAAGGAAAAACAAAGTCCAGTTCCCTTTTGAAAGAAAGAAAAAAACCGACCATCACTGGAGGTTTTCAAGATGAGACTGGACGGCCCTTTGTCCAGAATGGTAGAGAGTCTCCTTCTTGAGCAGGGGGTTGGACTAGAAGATCTCTGAGGTCTCCTCCAAATCTGTTACTCTGTAATTCCCGTTAAACAGGGACCAAGTGCAGGCAATGAACTGCTAAAAGAAAGATGGTTTGAAATAAATGCACATTTTAAAAGTTCCCAAGCTGTCTTAGGGGAGGGGGGCTGGAAGCAATTAAGGAACACAGGAGCATATTCAGGGAAGTATGAAATTTAGTAGATAACTGTCTTCTGAACACTTTAGTAGCACATATCAGGTGATTTTTCTGTATAGATTTGCAAAGCCTCACTACCACAAGAAATGTGCCTGCCTGGTTTGGGGTAGGAATAAGGCTATGATCAGATAAGCACATCGATGTTTCTGTAGGGCCTTTGAAATCAAAGCAAAAGGGCGGCTAGTTTAAAGCCAGCACATACATAGAGACACAGACATAGAGACACACATGTGTAACTGAGCAGATGTTTTGCTGGGATACATACTGGTCATTTCCAGTTGTAAAACCACTTGGCTGATGATGTGCATTGAGATATCTCTCTTCCTCCCTCCTCCCTCTCTCTGTCTCTCCCTCCCTCCCTCTCTTTCTCTCTCTGACTCCCTCTCTCTGTGTGTCTGTCTCTCTCCTCTCTTTGTCTCTCTCTGTATATCTCTTTCCCTCTCTCTCTCCCTCCCTCCCCATCTCTGTTTCTCTCCCCCCTCTGCCTCTCTCTCTCTCTCTC
>NW_028261382.1:61593006-61665506 GCF_051295495.1 Thamnophis sirtalis
AGGGAGGGTAAGGAGAATAAAGTGGGTCTCTCTTTGTGTGTGGAGAGAGAGAGAGAGAGAGAGAGAGAGAGAGAGAGAGAGAGAGAGAGGGCAGATAGATGGTAGCTGTGTGAGAGAGATTGAAAGATAAAGAGATAGATGATAGAGAGATCGATAGATAAATGATAGATAAGTGCAAATGAGATATTGAGAAATAGAGAGAGAGATGATGGATGAGTTTGGTAGAGAGAGAGAAATAGGTGATAGATTGAGAAAGATACATATAGATGAGAGATAGAGATTGCTATAGATAGATAGATAGATAGATAGATAGATAGATAAAAGAATATATTAGAGAGAGAGAGATGACAGATAAATGCACGAGAGATTGAGAAAGATAGATATAGATGATAGAGATAGGGATTGATATAGATATGATAGATAGATAGATAGATAGATAGATAGATAGGTAGGTAGGTAGGTAGGTAGGTAGGTAGGTAGGTAGGTAGGTAGGTAGGTAGATAAGATAAATAGATAGATAGAAAGAACAGTCCAATACACAAATACTAATACAGAGTCTCAATATATAAGAATTAGTCTTAACAATTTATTACATGGTATAATTTCTCTTGGCAAGGCTAACATAGCCTTATGGCAAGATATAACATTTACCAATTAAAAAGGTATCAATAAGGAAAGCTTCTAAATAACATTGGCTGGAACTGCCAAGTAATTAGGAACAGAATTAATGGAGACTGCAGCTTGCTCATAATATTTACCCTTTAAAAGGACCATTTCATTTTCACCAGAGGCTCCAGGGCATTGCCCTATATGAGAAACTGATTGTGTAGTATTGCATTATACAACATACAACACTGTATGCGGTTATTTTAGCAGAGACAGTCCAGTCTCCATCACAGTTTGGAGAAGATTTCATCTATAGTGCTAGACTTTCAGTGGGCCTCGGTCAAATCCTGACTCTAAAGATCTGAAAAATTAAAGGGAAAAAATAGCAAACAGAATTGGGAGAATAATAATCTTATTCTGCTTTCTGTCCATTTTGATATAAATTAAAATCAATTTAATTGAAAGGAAAGAAGGCTCTGGGAAAACGTTGCCAACTCAGGGTTAGCTGTTCTTTTTATACAGTAATGTGGAAAAAATTGTTGTGAAGCGGACAATGGACGGTACAAAATACACTTTCATCATTCAAAAATATCTCAAGTTGCCTTCGTTTCTGGAACATATTCCCCAATCAATATGGAACATAGGAAATCTCTCCGACGAATGTGAATTCAACACAATATGGTCTCGCTTGCTCAGTGCCAGTGAATTGTGTATATATATATAAAAAATATCCTAAATCAGTGCTCTTCTACAATTATCTCTCTCATCTAAATGGTTCTATTTTAGATCCAATTCTACTCTCCCTGCTGCTACAATACAGAAATGCCCGTCGTTCGTAACAATACAGAAATGCCCGTCGTTCGTACCAAAATATCAGCATTGGTGCCAGTCAGTCATTGTGGATTTTTTGACAGTTTGGATGGAAACCAGCTTGCAAAAAGCCTCAAATCAAATGGCGGTTGGAAGGTTCTCTTATCAGCAGCCATGCAACATTTTATATGGATCTACGTGGTTATGCAGATATAAAATCACATAATTTGGCAAGGCTAGAAATTAGATGTCCAATTTGCTGGAGCAATTGACAATTATACCAATCATTTATCCTAATATTTAATGCTTTTCTGGGTGGGCATTTTTTCTTCCTGCCTAAAGCTGCTTCTCTCCATCCATTCCAATGATTAGGAGAATTTAGGCCACTGTTTCTCAATCTCAGCATCTTTTTAAGAGGGGTGGACTTCAACTGCCAGAACTCCTTGGCCAGAATCCATGGACTTCAATTCCCAGAATTCTCCATGGCAGCTAGGGAATCCTGGGAGTTGAAGTCCACCCATCTTAAAAGTTGCTGAAATCAAGAAACACTGGCATAAGAATAGACACAAGTCTTAAGAGGAACAGAAAGGTCTACACATCCCATCAGCCTGGCCCATGGCCAAGCACCATGGAAGGGGAAGCCCAATGCATGGGAAGGGAGCATTCAAACCATTAGAATAGAATAGAATTATTAGAATAGAATAGCATAACATAGGAAAGAATAGAATAGGAAGGAATAGAATAGAATAAAATAGAAAAGAATTAAAATAGAATAGAATGATTAGACTAGAATAGGAAAGAATAGAATAATTAGAATAGAATAGCATAGCATAGGAAAGAATAGAATAGGAAAGAATAGAATAGAATTATTAGAATAGAATAGAATAACAGAGTAGGAAGGGACCTTGGAGGTCTTCTAGTCCAACCCCCTCCTTAGGCATTCTTGCATTTTAATGACCCATAGAGCAACGTGGTGGCTCCCGGCTTACGCTAGCGCTCCCATCTTTACCCCGCTGTGGATGATGGGTGCAGGAATCCACCAGACTGGAGGAAGCTGTTTTCCCTGTTCACAAATAGCTCCTTCAAGGCGGAGGGATTGCGGAACGACTCAGCCGGTCTTCGGCGGAGGGATCTTCTCCTTCCAAGGTGGCTCCGCCCCCTCAGAGCCGAAGACGCTTTTCGAGGCAGCCCCGTCCCTTGGGGGCTCCTTTAGCCCCGCCCACCGGAAAGTCCCCGCCCCTCCTGTCAGATCTCGTCCCCTCCCCTTTAAGCGGACGACTCTCGACGGCCCGCCCCCACCGCCCGTCCCTCAACGACGCCGAGGCATTTTGTCCCGCACCGCGTCCCGTCCGCGGCGGGAAAAGGTTGGCTGCGCGGCCGCCCCTCACGCACCCCGGCACCATGTCGTTCCGCCGGCTCGTTACCGTCTCGGCCGCCGCGGCCTGCGGCTTGGCGGGCGGCTCCGTCCTCTTCTCCGCCGTGGCGCTCGGGAAGCAGCCGCCGTCGCCTCAGCAAGGGCCGGAGAAGGGCGGCGGGACGCCCCGGAGTCCCTCGCCGCCTCGCTGACGGGACCTCTGCCGCCTCCCCCGCCGCCGGGGCTGCTACTGTTGCCGTCGCCCAGCGCCTCGGCCGCGCCCGCCTGGTTGGAGAAGGCCAACGGCTGCGGCTATTGGGATAATAACTGGGACAGGTGAGGAGATTCCCCCCCCTCGGGCCTAGAGACCCCCCCCACGCCTACACCTCCCCCCCTCCCCAGTAGAGACCCCCACTTCTATACCTTCCCTCCCCCCTTAGAGTCCACCCCCACGGCCAAATCCCCCTGTTCCCAGAGCCCCTCTCCAGAACGCCCCCACTCCCAGACCCCCATGTCCAGACTCTCTCAATGCCCAGAGCCCACCCCATGGCCTAATCCTCCTATTCCCTGACCCCCCCCCCGAACGCCCTACACTCACCTTAGCCCGTGTCTTAATCCCCCATTCCCAGACCCCCCTCCCCCGCCCAGAGTTTCCCCCACTCCCAGAACCCCCCCCACCCAGGCTCTCTCCCAATGCCTGGAGCCGCTCCCCCTACACTCGGAGGGTGTTGACATCCCCCAAAGCAGAGAGAAGCTCCCCCCCCCCCCCCCCAGCTCTTGGTCAGTCGTCAAGCCTGGGACTTTTCATCTCTTTCCCCACCCCGAGAGGGATGGAGCCCATCATCCCCAGCACCCTCAGCCCTACATTTAGGGAGTTTGGCGTTGTGGGTCTGATGCACCTGGAAAGTGCCAGCTGGGGGCGGGAAGGCGATGCCCGAATACACAGTTCTTTTTTGGGTGGGGGGAGGTTTCTTCCAACAACCTGAGGGAATCCCCTGAGGACCCTTCTGGTGGGGGGGATCTTGCATTTAGGGAGCGGCTCTTTTTTTTGTTGGGGGGGGGGGTTCTTCCAACCAGCTGCTGGGGGAAATCCCCTGGAGAGGCTAGGAAATTTCATTTTCATTTCTTCCTTTTGTCAAGCATGAATTAGATAACAGATATAACTGGAAACATGATTATGA
Organism: Thamnophis sirtalis; assembly: GCF_051295495.1. NCBI lineage: Eukaryota > Metazoa > Chordata > Lepidosauria > Squamata > Natricidae > Thamnophis > Thamnophis sirtalis. The sequence continues at coordinate 61,596,958 of NW_028261382.1, forward strand.
ATACATGAAATGGATATGAATAAAGGGGAACATTAGGATAGGGAAAGAAGGCACATTGGTGTGCTTAGGCACGCCCTCTTTTACGGACCTCTTAGGAATGGGCTGAGGTCCACAGTTTAAGGTTAAAGTTTTGGGGGTTTGAGGATGTAACAACGGAGTCAGGTAGAGCATTCCAGGCATTGACCACTCAGGTGGCTGAAGTCGTACATTCTGCAATCGAGTTTGGAACGGTTTACCTTCATTTGGGGTGGGAGATTCTCCTGCAATCTTGGTCCTGGTTTAAGCTATTCTAAGGGAACATTGAATGGTTTTCTCCTAATCCGGGTTCTGCATCTTGGGTGCTTTGTGGTCCAATATTAGGTTGGCCTCTCTGGCAGGCTTGTTGGGAGAATGAGTTGGAGGGAGTGGGCAGGGCAGGGCCTTGCCAGTCCATGTTCTGAAAGGAAATAAATCCCCATGGTTTCTCCAGCAACTTTAAGATGAGTGAGCATTCTCATAATGCTGGTTTTGGGGAAATTTGGGAGTTGGAAGTGGATGCAAGCTGAATGGGGGGTTTCTGGGAATTGAAGTCCAGCCTTCTTAAAAGTTTCCAAGATTGAGAAAAACCACCCTAAACAGTCTGGAGTTTCATGTGGACGATATAAAGCAAGATGTCAGGGGTCATAATCATTTCCTAGAGTCATCACATTCTCACGTGCTGTGCTTCCCTGCTCTCTGCAATGGACAGATGCAAGTTCCAGCCCAAACATCCAGAAGGCGAGGATGCAGAGTAGATATTAGCACTCCAGTTACTCAGATGTTTGGAATGATATATGGGTTCTCCTGCTTGAGCAGGGGACTGGACTAGGAGACCTACAAGGTCCCTTCCAACTCTCTTAATCTGTATCTAGTCTAAATGCTTGAATTATTAAGAAAATCTCCCCTTCTCTTCCCTGCATGCCTTTTAAGAGTTTTTTAAGTTGAATCCTCTACTTGTGCAAGTTTCCTGCCCAATTAGAAATACTTTCTCAAAACAAATGTTCTGGATGCTGATCCTGTAAGTCCACATCTGTATCGGTGCTGTGGGATAAAAGAAGATAGGGGCCCTTATTTTCTTCTGAATAAGGTGGCCAAATATACATTCAAAAATGTTAGTAACTTAGTTTCTCTTGCCATGTCCTGCTGTTTGTCTTAAGGCACGAGTTGCTGGAGATAAACGGTGTGAATGAACTTTAGTGGATGTCACTTCGTCCCTGATTTGTTGACAATATATTCCCCCCCCCCCCAGTACAGCCATGCCTGAGAGGAGTTTAAAATAGTTGGCTAGAGTTCTACTAATATCATAGGAACTGGAACCATACGCTTAAATTTTAGGGTGGTAGAGAATCCAGCAATCATACCATTCATGTAAAAAAACAAAGCCAAATGTTACCAACCCTTAAGCGTTGGATGCCATTCCTGCTGAACACACATTTTGAATAATTTCCTTAAGCCTTACCAATTCAGGAGAACCTTTGAACATTTATAATCTATGGCAGTTCATGAGAGAGGGAGAAGAGAGAGAAAGAGAGAGGGAGAGAGAGAGAGAGAGAGACTTCACAGTTATCGGGAATTTCGGACATCAAAGTAATTGCCAAATGACTTCTGTTTCTCTGATATAAATGAAATAATACCTATGCTTTTCGGACCGCTGCGGTTACTAATTCACTTAGTAAAGAGAATTAAGCATTATTTTCTGCCTGATCCCTTTCAGATTAACGCTAAATCTGAACGAAAGCCTTCCTAACATTTAATTTCATAATGGGTTGGAACTGCTGGTCTCAGTGTAGGTATGGGTAAGCGAAAAGCCCGTAATCGGCTTATATGTGGAGACACTGGATCCCAGTCTGAGGTTTGCAGCTTGACTACATGGGGTCCGTCCATCCATCCATCCATCCATCCCTATCTATCTATCTATCTATCTATCTATCTATCTATCTATCTATCTATCTATCTATCTATCTATCTATCTATCTATCATCTCTGTCTATCATCTACCTACCTACCTACCTATCTCTACCTATCATCTATCCATTATCTACCTACCTACTTACCAAACCAGGATTTGTTGGCTTGTTGTAACACGCAGAACAGCTTATTTTGAATGTCCGAGCACTCATTTGTGGTTTTCTTATGGGTCCCCTTTGTAGAACTTTTAGCATATCAGGTGATTTCGTTTAGCTATGGGCAAGCAATAGATGGTATCATTTTCTTTATATTTGTATTTTTATGTTCACAATTCTTTTATTTTTTTAAAAAAAACTAGTTCAAATTTCTCTTTAAAACTAGAAATCGATACAGATTTCAAGAAAAGAAATACTGCTTCTGCAAATCAGAAAGTAAAGATGTAGCAAATTGATATTAATAACTAGCCCCTGTGAATTTAGCTTGCCATGGATTCCTTTGTTAGCGTTTACGTTCAGATGTGTGTATTATTTTTCAACACAATGGCCACTGTTGGGAAAGTGAAACACAGTGTCTGCTTACTTGAAAGTCTATTAACACCACAAGCATCCATCACATCAAACAGACGAGCCAGCTTTGTGCTTCCGTTTATCTTTCATTTTCTGACTCATTTTGTTTTGGCAGCTCTCAAGGCTTTGTCCTGACTCGCCTTTATATCTCTACTGTACTTAATAAATCATGAAGGGTAGAAGCAGGAATAAAAAGCCAAATTTGGATCTGCCATTAAATGGGAAAAAAATAATCCAGTGATGGGAAATGTGTCAAAGTGCCTGGAACTACCAAGTAGCTGAGCTTATAGCAGGAACTGCCTTTTGCCTTTTTTATTTTTAAATATAAAAGGTTACAGGTAAATTGCTGTCTTAGTGGATGTGTTATTAGTTGTAAGTGAAGGGATGAATTAAGCAGAGGTCACAAATCCAATAAGGGTTGGTTGTTTCATCATCTATTTTGGAATAAACAGCTTTGTGTATTGGCTAAGAATATAACTACATTTATGCAGGATGACTTGTGTTAGCAACAGAAAGAGGAAAGGAAAGGAAGACAGGGAGGAGAATTAAGAGTAGGAGAGAGGGTAGGAAGGAGAAGAAAGAGAAGCGGGGAGAGGAAGGGGAAGAAGAAAAGAGAAAGGAGAGGGAAAATGAAAGTAGAGAAGAAAGGAGGGAGGGAGAAAAGGGAAAAAAGTAGGGTTGTGGTAAAATAAAATAGGTGTATGGGATCGTAAGCAAAGCAATCCCGATTCTATATTTCAACTTTTATATGGAAAAATGAATATTTAAAATTGTCAGAGCCCTGCTTCGGTGGACTTTTTCCCTTGGTGGACTTGGAGAGTTTTTTCTACTGCCTGTTATTGACAGTGGGGAGCCTCAGTTTATCTCCCCCGTTGGCCATTTGGCCCTTTTCCAGCTGGGCCTTTAAACATCTGTGCGTAGGAGGACTCTCGGTTCCACCTTACTTTCTCAGACTTTTGGGACCTTTCTCAGCTTTACTAGAGGGGGAAACGTTATCCTCCCCCTCTGTATACCATCTGTGGATTGTGGCTGGGTTTTCAACCATCTTGGTCAATTTAATTGCCATAGGAAGGGAGAGGAGCGGAGTACCTCTCCCTCTCCCTCCCCCTCTCCATCTTTGTTTGTTTCACTTAAGTTCTGCGCATTTTTAGTTTCTCCGCATTTTATGAATGAGGTGTGTATGGTGTGATTGTAGATGGGTGTGCCCACTTTTTAATTCCTATTATTATTGTAACTTTTGTGTTTTTAAACTGTTAGTGGGGAGTGATTGGTGATGTGACTGTGTTGTTTGAGCAGGTTGGGACCGCAACCGAGTACCCCCTGCACTGATTGCTCTGCAGAAGTGTCAGGGGGGCCTGGGCTTAATCCCAGCCGCAGGATGATTGATTCGACGGGCCTGTCGGGAAACGCGGGGGCTATGGGGGTGGGTGGAGGGATTACGGACACGGGAGTGGGCCGGAGCATTACGGTCTTAACAGGGAGGGGCAGATATGGCGGGGACTTTAGGGCTGGCCATTACCGGGGAAGGAGGGCTCGCTACGTTACAGAGATCCCTCCTTCCGGCCCTATGAGTCCCACTCCAAGGCCAGATGGCGCGAGTAATCAGGACCCTGGTCTCAGGCTGCTGTCGCTAAATGCCAGGTCTGTAGTTCACAAGGCTCCCCTCGTCCGGGACCTAATTTTAGACGAGAGGGCAGACCTGGCATGTATTACTGAAACCTGGCTGGGCCCGGAGGGAGGAGTCCCCCTCACAGAGATGTGCCCAGAGGGTTTTCAGGTGCTTCATCAGCCGCAACCCCAGAGAAGGGGTGGGGGTGTGGCTATTTTTATCCGAGAGAGTCTAATACCTCGTAGGATCCCTGCTCCGGAGCTTGTCGGGTGTGAGTCCTTGCTGGTGAAGTTGGACCTCAAGGGTCAAGTGGGCTTGCTGTTAACGTACCTGCCTCCCAACAGCGTTGCAGCAGCCCTCCCCTCGCTCCTCGAGTCAGTAGCTGAGCTGGCAATTGAGTTCCCCAGGCTTATGGTTCTGGGGGATTTCAATCTGCCTTCGCTCGGTGAACACTCTGATGGAGCGCAGGAGTTCATGGCTTCCATGACAGCCATGGGCTTTACCCAAGTAATTCGGGGCCCGACTCACTCGGCGGGTCACATGCTCGACCTCGTATTCCTCTCGGAGCTGTGGAGTTGTGATCTTGGTTTGAGGGGTAACGAGATCTTGCCCCTGTCATGGTCGGACCACTACCTACTGAGGCTTGACTTTCGGAGACCAAACCCCCACTGTAGGGAGGAGGAACCGATTAGGTGGTTCCACCCCAGGCGCCTTATGGACTCTTTAGGCTTTCAGACGGAGCTTGGAGTTATTCCTGATACCCTTGTCCGCAGTCCGGCGGAGACTCTGGTTGCTGCCTGGAATTCAGCAGCGACAGAGGCTCTTAACCGGATTGCGCCTTTACGGCCGATCCGAGGCAGTGGATCCAGGAGGGCCCCTTGGTTTACCGAGGAACTCCGGGAGATGAAGCGCCGAAAGATACGCCTAGAGCAACGATGGAGATCCAGTAAGTCTGAGTCAGACCGAGCGCTTTTAACATCTAGCATCAGAGCTTACCTTCGGGCAATTAGGACGACAAAAAGGACACACATTGCCTCTCTGATTGCTTCCGCTGAGTCGCGCCCAGCCGCCTTGTTCAGGATAACCCGTTCCCTCCTAAACAGGAGGGATACGAGCGATCCTTTGCAAGGCAGAGCTGAGGATTACGTCCAATTCCTCACGGATAAAGTTGCTCGGCTTCGGACGGACCTGGACTCCAATTGCGCAGAGTCAGCCGAGGCACCAGGGGAGAATCTGGAAGGACATCACTGGATTGATTTTCAAGCTGTTACCCCTGAGGACGTGGACAAGGCCATGGGAGCTATAAGTGCCTCCACATGTGTACTGGACCCGTGCCCCTCCTGGCTGGTCGCTAACAGCAGGGAGGTGACACGGGGCTGGATGTAGGCGGTTGTTACCGCCTCCCTTCGGGAGGGGTTCTTTCCCCCCGGTCTAAAGGCGGCGGTGGTGAGACCCCTTCTGAAGAAGCCATCTTTGGATCCAGCCGTGTTAAACAACTATCGTCCAGTCTCCAACCTTCCCTTTGTGGAGAAGGTTGTTGAGAAAGTGGTGGCCTTTCAGCTCCGGCGGTCCTTGGAGGAAACCGATTATTTAGATCCCTTCCAGTCGGGATTTAGGCCTGGCTACAGCATGGAAACCGCTTTGGTCGTAATTACCGGTAGTCCTTGACTTATGACCACAATAAACCCAAATTTTCTGTTGTTAAGTAAGATATTTGTTAAGTGAGTTTTGCCCCACTTTACGACTTTTCTTGTCACATTTGTTTAAGTGAATCACTGCAGCTGTTAAGTTAGTAACCTGGTTGCTAAGTGAATCTGACTTCCTCATTGTCTTTGCTTGTTGGAAGGTCATAAAAGGTGGATCACATAACCCCGGGACATGTCAACCGTCATAAATATGAACCAGTTGCCAAGCATCCAAATTTTGATCACATGGCCACAGGGACGTTGCAATGCTTATTAGTGCCGTGACTTTTTTTTCAGTGCTGTGACTTTGAATGGTCACTAAAAAACTGTCGTAAGTTGATGAAAAAATGGCAGGAAGGAGATATTTATACAATCTGAATTGCTAAGGCTGGCTTTCTCAAACAAAGGTGCAGCACATGAGTCCATTGCTTTGCACATCTGCTGTGTTTAATGCAAGAATATGAACTCCAGTTTCCTGCTTTTAGGAGGGAACCGCTGGCCCTCATGAACTTGAAGAAGAAAAATGAAGAGACCGGTGAACAGGAGGCGTCTTCTCGCTTAGCCCGCTATAAAACAAAAGCTACCAGGCACATATTCCTCATTCGCCATTCTCAGTACAATCTGGACGGGCAGCAGGATAAGGACAGAATCTTAACAAAGCTTGGTAGGTATGATGGGGTAGTAGGTGGGGATATAATTTATGCCTATGGAGATTCTCAGTCCTCCGGGTCAGGTTGCCCCAAAGGTGCTTTTTCAAGAGGCAACTGGACTTTCTGTTTTTGAAGACGTTCCGCTTCTTACCCAAGAGGCTTCTTCAGTTGCCTCTTGAAAAAGCATCTTTGGGATGCAGTTTATGCTGAGGAAGCTGCTTATTTGGTGTATAATTAATGCAGAGCCTTCTGTTATCTCCTAAATGTAGATTTTTCTTAGTCGCCATTCAGTCATTCAGTCAAATGACTCTGCTTTTTTTAAGCATACTTAGTCCATTAACTGGTATCTGTTTTCAAGGCAAGGAGGTCTAAATACCTTCCTTATTCAGGAAAAAAAATGCTCTGCTTCCATTTCTTGCCAAATTGCAAATTTCAGTCTGGATGCAAAATAATCCTTGATAATATGAAGAACGCAAACAGGAATGCTGGGAAAAGCAGCATATTCTAATTTTAAAATACTGTGCCGAAACAAAGGAAAAAAAAACACCTCTGTGCCTTATTAGGAATTTATCCATAAATTAACTTTTTAGGCCGTGAGCAAGCTGAGCTGACCGGGAAGAGACTTGCCAGTCTGGGGCTGAAATTTGATAAAATTGTCTATTCTTCCATGGCCAGAGCAACGGAAACAACCAACATTATTAGCAAACATCTTCCTGGTGAGTGTCTTCTTAGCACTTCTTTGTGGTGGTAAGCAACATTTGTGTAGTTTTACTACATGCCAGCAGGACCAGGCTGTCTGCTTATACTTTGCTTATGTGTTATATCTGAGGGGTTGGATTTGAAGTTTGTGGCCAGTAGGGAACCAAGAGATTTTGCAGATTCTCAAGAGCTTAGCTCAACGTTCACAAGTTCAACAGCAGTTGAGGGAAGGCGCCGTAGATCCAGTTTAGGGATCTTGCTGCATACAAGTCACTGGCAAATCTTGTCTTTTTGTGTAACTGGTGTAACAAATTGAAAAACAGCCTCATTTTAAAAGTAGGGGAAAACTAAAGTGATCGTTGTTGATTTCAGAAAAGGCAGGCACACCCACACAGCTCTACGTATTAATGATTCACCTGTGGAGGTGGTTCACAGCATCAAGTTTCTGGGTGTGCAGCTAACGAGTAGGCTGGCTTGGTCACTCAAAGGGGAGACACTGGTGAAGTGCCTGCATTTTATGTGTCACGTGAGAAAACCACATCTTCCTCCCACTGTCCTTACCACTTTCTATAGAGAGCATCCTGTCATATTGCATTACGGTCTGGTTTGGAAGCATTACTGCTTCAGACAGGAAGGCGGTACAGAGAGTGGTGAGGACAGCAGAAAAGATTATTGGCAGTTCCCTCCCTTCTATCCAGGACATGGCATATAAGCAGTGCTTCAGCAGCATCCGCGGTATTGTCTGGATTCTAAACATGACCTGTTTTCCATGCTACCTTCTGCACCTTTGGGCCTTTCTCCATAACTGTTGCAAACTTATTTTTCGCCAGGTGTGGCTGCAGTTAGGAACATAACAGTTCTGTAAAACAATTGCAACATTCATCCATTTTATGTTTGTTAAGATTTCATCCAGCTTTTGGAATGCATTGTGTCAGATTAAATTCTGACCTTTTGCTTATCTCTTTTCCCCGTTGCCATGCAGATTCTTTGTATCAGAGAAAGATAACTAGGACATAATGCCTGAGTCACGTATATTATTGTTCCTTGTCCCTACTTCTAATCTTGCCTAGTTTACCCCAGCAACCACAAGCCAGCAGTGGCATAAGCCAATTCCCTGAGCATCATACAAAATCACCTTGAAGCACATGATGCCTTTTTATAGGTAGGCAAACAAGAAGCATTAGTCCAAAGGGCATTTGGTGTTGATTTAACTGCTGATTTGAGATAATATTGTGTCAAAGCGACCGCAACATTAACTTGGAAAATTGAAATGTTGTCTTGGTTTTGCTTGTTCCGGAGCATTTGTGAAGAAAGTGTGACTGATTATCGGAAGATAAAATTGGGCCGAAAGGAAAATATAGTACCAACCAGAGATGCCTAGTTAGTGACAAAAAGGAAACAGATAAGTCCATTTCAGTGAAGAGTGCTACAACGCTGCAAAACTATTTTTAAAGAATCAAAAACCTGCAGCAAGGGAGCATGTGGGAGGGTTGAAACTACTGTTTCATCGGGAGTTAAAATTTTATATTGGAAAAAAAAAAAACAGAACAAAAAGTGGCATCTATGACAAGATGAATGAATATTGGGATTCATGTATAGTCTGTGACTATAATAAAAATTGTCTGATTGGTGTCCATCAAAGTTATAATAGTGTTTCCTTGAAGGCTCCAAAGCAAGACAGCATTTTAGAAAGTTGTTGAGCTGGCACAGATTTGCTAATATTTATCCAAGGTAGAAGTGATGTGCCAGTGCTTGGAGGCTGTTAGAGTCTGGATGGGAACGAACAAGCTTGCACTCAATCCCAACAAGACCGAGTGGCTATTGATGCTCCCTCCCAAAGATGGTCCAGCTATTCCATCCCTTAGCCTGGGGGGTGAAATCATACACCTCTCAGAGAGGGTTCGCAATTTGGGAGTCCTCCTGGATCCACAGCTGACGTTAGAACATCATTTGTCGGTTGTGACCAGGGGAGCCTTTGCCCAGGTTCGCCTGGTGCACCAATTGCGACCCTACCTGGACCGGGAGGCCCTTCGGATAGTCACTCACGCCCTTGTCACCTCAAGACTGGATTACTGTAAAGCGCTCTTCATGAGGTTGCCCTTGAAGAGTGTTTGAAGACTTCAGTTAGTCCAGAATGCAGCCACGCGAGCGATTGTGGGTGCACCTAGGTACACCCACGTTACACCCATCCTCCATGAACTGCACTGGCTGCCCATTGGTCTCCGGACTTGCTTCAAGGTGCTAGTCGTTACTTTTAAAGCCCTACATGGCATTGGACCTGGCTACCTGAGAGACCGCCTCCTGCCAATTACCTCCCAAAGACCGATTAAATCGCACAGACTAGGCCTTCTCCAGATTCCATCTGCTGGCCAATGTCGGCTGGCGACTCCCCAGGAGAGGGCCTTCTCTGTTGCAGCTCCGGCCCTCTGGAACGAGCTCCCTGTTGAGATCCAGACCCTTACTACCCTTCCGGCCTTCCTCAAAGCTATTAAGACCTGGCTGTTCCGGCAGGCCTGGGGCTGTTGAAGTATCCAGCCCCACTTTAAGTTATGAGTGTTGCTGTACTTTTAAATTGTTGTATTGTCTTATATGTTCCCCCCTCCCTTTTTATTGTAAGCCGCCCGGAGTCTTCCGAGAGTGGGCGGCATACAAAACTAATAAATGAAATGAAATGAAATGAAGATTGTTGAGGGCCCTCTTTCACTTCTAAGACTTCAGTCAGAGAAATGACAGCAAACCTTTCTACGAAAACTGTTGTCCTAAGTCTCTTACGGAATTGTGTATGTGTGTGTCTCTGGAAAGACACTTAAGACCAAAAGGCCTGTAAGTCCTCTTGTGTACGTTGGCTGGTGTGTAAATCAGACCATGCAAGGGTTGTATGCATCCTTCTTCTCTGTCTTCCTCAGGGGTGTCCAAGCTGAGCACGGATCTCCTGCGCGAAGGCGCTCCCATTGAACCCACTCCGCCCAGTTCTCACTGGAAGCCTGAAGCAGTGGTAATATCTGTTCCAGAATTTAGTTTTTGTGGGTATAACTTCAGGGTTTCTTTTAAGACCAGTGTCTCTCCGCATATGCATGTGTCATCTCGTGAGAAAAGGCAAGTTTTGCACACTGATAGCAGGTCAAAAAGGGACATGGTGGCTCAGTGGCTTAAACGCTGAGCTTGTCAGTCAGAAAGGTTTACTATTTGCTGTTTTTTTAGTGACAATAAACGAGCAGTAACTTATTGACAACGCTAATCAAAACTGGTGTTTCTCACTAAAAAGGGCATATATTGATTAAAAGAATAATGCATTAATAGCAGGGTGGATAAAAATTGATGATTTTTTTAATAAAAGCAAAAAAATTAGATTTTTTAAATTGGATTTTTTTTTATTTTTATTAAATTTATTCTAATGAAATGCTTTTGGAGTAAAACAACTATCTAAAAAGAGTTTCCTATTTAAGATACATTAATAATGCAGTTTATTCCGCATGAAATGTAGCCTGAGGCTGTATATTCTGCAATATTGGGACTGTCGATGAGTCATCAGCAGGCCAGAGGAGGAGCCGCTGCAGGGCAGAGATGTCAGTTGCTCTTTAAAAATTACGATTTAAATCGAGTTGATTTAAATCAAGTTGTCTTGCTAGTGATTTAAATCAAATCCACCCTGATTAACATACCCCCCCCCCCAAAAAAAAAGTTCAGCCATTAATAGTGGAAATCCAACATTGTTTTACTGTGGGGATTTTTTTTGTTTTACAATTTCTGTGTTCTGTAATTCGTCAAATGTAGGAATTTAAAGCTTTTCTTACGCTCTTACAGAATATTGAAATATAAGTGAGATGGTTTGGGGACAGCCGAAGCACTATTTAGATAAAAAAGCAAGGCTCAGCAACTTAAACTGGATTTTAAGGACTTACACAGTCTGTCCCTTTAATTCTTGCTGATTCTAGCCATCCAAATAATATTAAATATCTAGATTTTAGTCTTTTGGGGAGCCGATCACGGGTTCCAATTAGTAAAACAAGGGGTGGGAAAATAATCTCTGCAGGTTTTTAATGATCTGCCTCTATCGCCAAACTTTTGCTTTTAGCAGTATTACGAAGATGGTGCTCGGATTGAGGCCGCCTTCCGAAACTACATTCACCGAGCAGATATCAAGCAGGAAGTAGACAGCTACGAAATCTTCGTCTGTCACGCCAATGTTATTCGCTATATCGTCTGCAGGTAACTCCGGCCGCAGAAGAGACCCACACCGTGTGTGAATGTGTGTGTGGTTAGGGCAATGCTCCTAAATCCTTGTGGCTCTTAAGCGGGGTTTAACACGTGCTGTGCATTAGATGGCGGGACCGGATGCTTTTAGCACACGGTTGGGAATTTAGGAAGGCCCAGTAATTGGAACAGTTGTCTGCAGGATTAACTCAAGAGCTTTGGTTTCTCGCTCTTAAGTAGCGGGATTTAAAATAATCGTTTAAAACAAATGTAATATTTTAAAAAAACAGGAGTGGGGAAGAAACAGAGAGAATGTTTTAATTCCTGAGTTAGCATCAGTAAATTTCCCCACTTCACTTTGCCAACACAGCCTCCCCCATTAAGAAGCCTTGTTGGTAGCTGTGGTGCATCAACCAATGGCTGGGGGAGTGGGTAATGGGAGTTGTAGTTCCTTACATGAAGGTTTGCAAGGCAAGGACAAAGGGATGAATAGATTGATTGGAATCACTCTCTCTCTGAGGATATTTCAAACGTACTAGAAGCTTTTTATGTACCGTATTTGCAGGAATTGTACTGGATTAAATTTAAAGCTGTACCAGTTTCAATGACACTCGATCTATACTTGAACTCATGTTTATATTTAGCTGTGCAGATGATTGACAACATTGTTAGATTTGAGGCGAGCTGTTTTTCATTACTTCAGATTACCCTCACTTAAGATTGCTTTAGTATTTACCGTAATTTTACATCTTATACTCCGGTGTAAAACCCACCGGAGTATAAGATGCACCAAGGTTTTGAAGTGGCAAATTAAAAAAAAATGTAGGTAGGTAGATAGAGGGATAGAGAGGGAGAGAAAGAGAAATACAGTAGGTAGGTAGGGAGAGAGAGTAGGTAGGCACGTAGGTAGATAGAAGGGGAGGGAAATACAGTAGATAGGGAGAGAGAGAGTAGATAGGTACGTAGGTAGATAGAAGGGGGGAGAGAGAGAAACAGTAGATAGGTAGGAAGAGAGAGAGTAGGTAGGTAGGTAGAGGAATAGAGAGAGAGATACATTAGGTAGGTAGGGAGAGAGAGTAGGTAGGTAGATGTTTCCAGGTGTATTTATCCATGTGCTGCAGAAGGAAATCGCTAACAATCTGCAGCACCTAAGACTTTGTTTCTGCTGGCACAGCACTTGATCAATACAATTCTCATCAGTTAAAGAGCTTTCCAAAAGGAAAAAAAAAAAGTTTTTGCACTCTGCAAACCTCCCAAAAATGGCCCGTTTTTTTTTAAAGGCATGAATCATGAATAGCCTTAGGGGAGGCTTGCAGAATGCTGCTGGAGGGGGGGGGGCAAAACGAGCAAAAAACGGCCCATTTTTCACGAAAGGGCCCGCTTTTTGTCAAAAAAATTGCATGTATAGCCTTATGGAGGCTTATAGAGTGCTGCTGGGGGGGGGGGGAACGGCCCCAGCCCCCAGGAGCTTACTGAAAGCCTCCATAAGAGTATGCACAGCCATTTTGGTGAAGGGGACATGGCTTCAGGAGGCAAAAATGCTGTATTTAGTGTATAAGACGCACCCAGATTTTCAGCCTCTTTTTTGAGGAAATACTCCGAAAAATACGATAAGTTTATTTTGAGTTAGAGGAGGATTCTAGAAACAAACAGAATAGAATAAAATAGAATAGAATAGCAGATTTGGAAGGGACCTTAAGGATTGCTTAATCCTGCTAGCGAGTTTTTTTATCTGATTTCTCAAAAGCGCCCAGATTGATTCACACAACTTGTTAAGTCATAAACCGTGGTTTGCAAACTATTAGAATAACAGAGTTGGAAGGGACCTTGGAGGTCTTCTACTCCAACCCCGTTTAGGCAGGAGACCCTACACCACTTCAGACAAATGGCTATCCAACATCATCTTAAAAACTTCCAGTGTTGGAGCATTCACAACTTCTGGAGGCAAGTTGTTCCACTGATCAATTGTTCTCACTGCCAGGAAATTTCTCCTTAGTTCTAGATGGCTTCTCTCCTTGATTAGTTTCCACCCATTGTTTCTTGTACTATCCTCAGGTGCTTTGGAGAATAGCTTGACTCCCTCTTCTTTGGGGCAGCCCCTGAGATATTGGAACACTATCATGTTCTTTTCTTCTTCTTAAATTAGACCCACCCAGTTCTTCCACCCGTTCTTTCTATGTTTTAGCCTCCAGTCCCTAAGGGGAGAGACAGAAGGCGGGCAATGGCTGTAGAAACATTTATAGTCTTGCTGAAACAACAATTCCCTCTTTTAAAGATTCTTTTAGCTCTCCTGGGGGGATAAAAAGCTCGCTGAGTTAATTACGATTCTTCGTACGGCTCTTTATTTAATCCCAGCATAATGAATTCCTAGACTCAGGAGACCAGTTCGCTTTTGACAACAGTTGAACACACTCCCGAGGAAGGCACATCCTGCTTTTATTTATTTTCTACCTCGCCTTTATTCTTTTTATAAATGACTCAGTAACTCTTTTCCTTTTTTAAAAATTTTGAAGAGCACTGCAATTTCCTCCGGAAGGTTGGCTTCGGATATCCCTCAACAACGGCAGCATCACTCACCTGGTGATCCGTCCCAACGGTAGGGTGGCCCTGCGCCTGCTTGGTGACACGGGCTTTATGCCACCCGAGAAGATCACCCGCAACTGAGTAAGCCTCCTTTGGAGTTTCCCCATCAGCTTTGAACCCATGCAATAATATTGGGACACTGTACAGGGAGCCATCGACTTAATAGCCGTTCATTGAGCACCGAGGTGGCGCAGTGGTTAGCGGGCAGTACTGCAAGCTACTTCAGCTGACTGCTAGCTGCAGTTTGGCAGTTCAAATCTCACCAGGCTCAAGGTTGACTCGGCCTTTCATCCTTCCGAGGTGGGTAAAACGAGGACCCAGATTGTTGGGGGCAACAGGCAGACTCTGTAAACCGCTTTGAGAGGGCTGTAAAAGCACTGTGAAGCAGTATATAAGTCTAAGGGCTATTCCTTCCTTCCTTCTGGTTAGAATGCAGTATTGCAGGCTAATTCTGCCCACTGCTAGCTGTTCAATTCTGTCTAGCTCAAGGTCGACTCAGCCTTCCATCCTTCTGAGGTGGAAAAAAATGAGGACCCAGATTGTTGAGGGCAAGAGGCTGACTCTGTAAACCACTTAGAGATGGCTGTAAAAGCACTGTGAAGCGGTATAGGAGTCTAAGTGCTATTGCTATTTAGCGATCATTCAGTTACAACGGCGCTGAAAAATAGGACTTATGACTGTTTTTCAGTTATAACTTTTGCAGTATCCCCATCATCACCTGATCAAAATTCATATGCTTGGCAACTGGTTCATATTTATGACCGTTGCAAAGTCCATGGGGAAGCCAGATTCACTTAACAACCATGTTACTAACTTATGCACTGCAATGAGTGGATACTTCCAGATGCGGCCAACCCTTTCCCTCAGCAGCTGTGGCTAAGAAAGGTCATAAAAGAGGGCAAACCTCACAACCTAGCAACAGAAATGTTGGGATCAATTGTAGTCGTTGAGGACCTACCTGTAATATTGGAACATCATTTGTTGTGTAGGATACCAAGTTAATTAACGAATGCCTTTCTCATCTGTCCGTCCTTTCAAGCTCGTGGAAACAGGGAGGATCTCCAACCAAGAGGACAAAGCTACTTCCAGATGCGGCCAACACTTTCCCTCAACAGCTGCAGGCTCTCTCGACTGGACTTGGTTTGGTCTCAGACTGTTTATTACACGTTAAGGTTTTGCGTGCGATGTTGACCCTTGAGAGAATTGGAGAGGAGCCACCTCAAAACCACAATGCTGGTAGCCTCTCCCCAAAGCCGATCCAAGGATTTCCACCCTCTTTCATATTTTGGGGGAGAAATGCAGCGAAGTCCAGGGATACATGTTGGGTAACTGGAATCAGTGTAAATCCAGACACCACTGGATCCAGTAATTCTGAAGAGGAGGGAGACGAAGTAGCGCCTTCTCTTATTATGCAGCTCCGATTTGCACATGGGCACTGACAAATATACTTTTAATATAAATTAAAAACATCAGAGGCGGCATCTGTAGTTAGAGTTGTCATCCAAAGCGGTGCTTGAATAGAAGCGTAGAATTGTCTACGCTCTCCTCTCTTCAAGCCCCGTCTAGTTACTTGGTCTTTTATTTTAAGACTTTTTTTTTTTTTGCTACAAATGTCTATTCCTAAAAATAAATTAATAAACCCTAAATGGGAGCCTTTCTTGGCTTGGCCCTTAATAACTGTCACAGGTTCTCTATCGTTCATCTCTTGATTCCATTAAAGCATCATTAAATTAGAAATACGGATAAGCTATTCCAGCAGTGACTACTGCTCCTTAAGGTACTCCCCTCAAGGTGTTCCTTGTGAGGAGGGGTGGGGCGGCGGCCTCCTGAATAGCCTTGCAGCCCTTCTCTGGGCTTGCCCACACTCCGCTCTCCGTGCCCTCGGATCAGTGGAGGCAGCTATTCCTCACCAGAGGGGATTTGCTGCCTATCAGCACCACTGCCAGTCAACAGTCGATCCGTGAAGACAGGCAGCTCTCTGCCCAGCTGACCACCTCCCCATTTCTTAGGGACCCGGGACAGCATCATCTTCAAGCCTCTCTAAAGTGACCTATCCACCTCTGTTGGACAGTCCTAGTTCCATCTCCTCCTCCAAACCGGACTCCAATGGGTCCACGACACTTCTGTACTTCTTAGAGTAAAATATACTTTTTATGCTGGGGGGGGCGGGGGAAGCTGAACCCTTGGCTAGGAACTGCCACTTGTAGACAGATTCAAGTGCTTCTTGTGTTATCTTGCTGCTTGTGGGATTGTGGAAGTGGAATAGCAGGACGTTGGGGGCTGGGGTTATTCTGTGGTCAGAGAAGACACCGGTGGATCTATGTCAAATCAGTGTGGAAAATGTAAGTTATTTCTATTTGTCTTTTATCTATGAAAATAAAAACGGAATTGGTTTTCACTTAGACGGCTTTAAAATTTAAGAGTCCCTAATTTTTTTTTTAAAGTGAAAGTTTCCATTCTGAGATTGAACACACCAGATTCACATAAGGCAACAAAAATAGAAGTGTGACATTGGTCTGGTGGGTCTTCGCTACTTACTCAGTGCGACATCCGGTTTATTTTGTTGGTGGGAAGGTGGAATTGAAAATTACAGACATTATGAAATGTATCCTGGTTAATTTCAGCTGCTGCTGTTGCTTTGGGTCAAATTCTGAAAAGACTTGGAACATGTAAATTGTGTGTCATTAACAGTAAGTCATCTGCAGTGTTTCTAATCTTACCCACTTAGGAAATTTTAAAGGGTGTACTTCAAAGGAGTTATTTTTTTTTAAATGGCCTGATCCTTTTCAGCCTCTCCAGATCTGTAGCTGAGTAGAATGGGATTAACATGCTTCCTGTGGCCTCTACCGCTATCTTTAGGGCTAGTCCCTTCTACCAACAACTGATTAATGAAGAAAAACAATTTTAATAAGCGTGTTTTAAAAATGCACATTAACACAATGACAAAAAATAATAATACACAAGTCTGTTTTAGACAATATTTTCAAGAGCAATCCTTTCTTCAGACATCTCAACAAAAAAAAAGTATTAACTGAACATTTGTGCTCCCAGAAACATTTTTTGAGTATAAAAGTATTAACAAAAAAGCAAAGGAAATTGGTCAGTTGCCTACAGTTTTAATCTGTGGTGGCTGGCTAAGCAAAAATGCTTTCCTTTATACTGTGGAATATCTGCACAAGACCTGTAGCGGTTTACAATAGCCCTGTCCAGCTTTGTACCATTTATGCAGACAAGGTGTAAGGCCCCTAAGGGCACCTTTAAGCACAAAGGCTGAATTTCAGAAACTATGCTAAAGGGATTTTTAGAAACTGCCTTTTTATCACAACAGTGCACTACAGAACTCTGGTGCATTCCTCTTCTTCCTCCACCACCACCACCCTCAATAAGATAAAGATAAATCATTCCCAGCTCTAGGGGGCGGTGCTCATCTCCGTTTCAAAGCTGAAGAGCCAGCACTGTCTGAAGACCCCCTCCGTGGTCATGTGGCCGGCATAACGCAGAAGGCGCACAGAACGCTGTTCCTTTCCCACCATAGGTGGTCCCTATTTTTCTACTTGCATTTTTTATGTGCTTTCGAACTGCTAGGTTAGCAGAAGCTGGGACAAGTCACGGGAGCTCACTCCGTTACATGGCGCCAGGGATTCGAACTGACAACCTTTCTGATCGACAAGTCTTAGCATTGAGCCACCGCATCCCCCTCCCCCAATACACATCAGTCTTTAGGGCTTCGGAGAAGTTAACTTTGATATGTGATTTAGTACAAACCTGCAGAGGCTCTATTACTTTCTGGAGGAGAATCTCGATTGCAAAAGCCGGGTGAGCGAAGAGGGTGTGGCTCCCAAAGCTGGTTTCTATTCCAAATGAGCCTTAAAATCAATTTAATTTTTGTTTTCTGTATACAGGACACACTTATATTACATATATAAAATAAATAGATGGTTACAGTACTTCTCAGAATCTTTTAAACTATAAAAAACTGCAAAAAAAGTGGAAAGTTAAAATGTGTTTTAATACATTAAGGGAACGTTACCCATTGAAAAGCAAGACAGGAATACCAAACGTAAAAGTTACAAAAAGGCACTAATAAAACTGGAAGAGTCTTTTGAGTGTAGTTCTGAAGTTTTAGTACCAAAAACATCAAACAGGTAGTATATAAAATGTGGGTTACACATGGGTAAGGAAACCACCTGATGCTGATTATTTCAAGTTAGTGTGCCATAAATACCTCTCCCACACCACTCTCTTCAAGCCCTATGATTTAATAATTTCTCCCATTTTTGTATCTTTTTCCCTGCTTTCCCTTTTCTGCTATTGAGGTTGTCTCCCAATTGCACAAGAATAGACCTTTGCAGTATGGAACTCTGGTATTTTTTTTTTTAAAGGCCTGCAGTGGAATATAAGCATTATTTGGGGCAGGCTTAGTCTTAAGTGTCTGATGCTCAGAAATCGGCCATCGTTAAACAGCGTGGGATTTAAAACAACAGCAGAGTAGCTGCAATCTGTTCTAGCGGTTTCATCAACACACGGAGTTAATATTGACGCTATACACTCCCTTGAGATGCAGTGACGAACTTAAGCTGTGAAAGGAAAAAACAGCTTTATTGCCGCTTAGGAGCTTTTCTGTGGAAGCTGCATAGTCTGCCCACCCCAACCAAAAAACGAAGAAGGGCGAATGGGACGAGGAAAAAAATAATTCACTTGTGTTATTTATAACTTTCATTAGCTTCACTTCAAGGTTTGGTGTAGGCCCCCTTCTGCTTTTAACGATCCTAGCTCTTATCCACTGGGATTGAAGTGACTTATTCCCGTCTCGGCCCAACTGCAAGATGGGTTACGATAATGGAAATTCTCTTTATGGGTGTGTTAGAGTCACAAGGATTCCCAATAGGTGGGAGAGAGAGAGAGAGAGACAGATTGAAAGTGAGAAAGAGAAAAATGAGAGATTGGGAGAAAAAGACAGATTGAAAGTGAGAAAGATTGAAAGGGAGAGATCGAGAAAAAGAGAGACAGAGGAATAAGAGACAGCTTGAAAGAGCTGGAGAAAGAGAAAATTACAGGTAGACTGGACCACAGTTTGTAATTCCTTGAGTCCAAAAACGCCCTTTTATCCACGAATCCCTAAACTTCTAGATTTAGGCTTCCCTCTCAGAGGACTTTCAGGTGTAACTTCATAACCTTACAGGAACTCTGACAATCTGGTAAATGGAATGCTTCTCCCCCCCACCCCCTTTCTTTCACGAATAAATAAATAAAAAAGTGGTCACAAAAGCCATCCCAAGTTTCCACCATCCAAAATTTCCTTCACTTCCAACCTTTTCACGGCCAGGGTGGTGGCGGATTCCCCCCCCCCCCGCCCCCATCTAATGATTAGGCAGTCCTGAGAAATGTTGCCTCTTAGACAGAAGGATGTAGTTCACGTACGCTGGCGTGTACCGTCCGGGGCTCCCTAAATCTGGAGAGAAGCCGCCTGCCGCTGCCGCGTTATACTTCCCGGGGCTGCTCTTTCCGGGGCTGAAGTAGGGAAGGTTTCTGGCAGGGCTGGGGGTGGCTTGGCTCTTGGGGAATCCTTTCAGGGATGGGCTGGACCACCTGTCAGGGGGGGAAAAGGCAGCGGTTTTGTTAGAATGGAGTGCAAAACGTGGGAGAAACGGCTCTCTACAGGAGCGATTGGTCGTAATGGGACTGCTAGAAAAAGAGAGCCAGAGAAATGTTGCTGTGGCTTTTATAGACTAAAGGTAAAGGTTCCCCGCGCACATGTGTGCTAGTCGTTCCTGACTCTAGGGGGCGGTGCTCATCTTTGTTCCAAAGTGAAGAGCCAGTGTGTCTGAAGATGTCTCCGTGGTTATGTGGCCGGCATGACTAAAAGGAGCAGGGAATGCTGTTATTTTCTCACCAAAAGTGGTTCCTATTTTCCTACTTGCATTTTTTTACGTGCTTTCGAACTGCTAGGTTGGCAGGAACTGGGACAAGTCACGGGAGCTCACTCTGTTACACGGCGCTCGGGATTCGAACCGCCGAACTGCTGACCTTTCTGATTGACAAGCTCAGTGTCTTAGCCACTGAGCCACCACATCCCTTTTATTTATAATAATTATAGATTACTAGCCAATAACCCAGCCTTGCCCGGGTATTTATAGGGGGAAAATGTCTGGACCAAACAGAATTTCTAATGTTGGATTTTCCCCTTTACCACAAGGGAACTCCCTTGTGGAATACTGTGAAGCCATTACTATGGCAACTCCACAGCACTGTACAGTAGAAGCCATTTTAAGGCAATACGGTAGAAGCCGTTTTAAGGCACAACAGGCTGCATCTTAACAGAACACATAACCTAAGGGGGTGTTAGGGGTGTCTTACAACCACAGTATTTGTTTCCAGAAGGTAAGTCATCTGTGTACCAAGTTTGGTTGAAATTGCTCGAGGTGTTCCAGAATTATGCTGGAACATACACACACACAGCTGTGTGTGTGTGAGTGCGTGTAATTAAGTGCAGGTCTTAGAAGAACATAATCAAGAGTTTCTTGACCATAGCAAGGCAATGAGAAAAACAAAGAGATGCAAACACAGGAGGTGGTGAGCGTGGTCACCTCATGGCTGCTGCTGTGTTGCAATATTTTGGGGGAGGGCTTATTTTAGCGCACACGCTCAAAAGCCCGATTGGACTCATTATCCTCGGAGGTCTTATTTTCAGAGAAACAGGGTAGTTGCTCCTCCACCTGCCTAACAGTTTCACGCTTCACGTGATGTACCTTCGCCGTTCAGCAGCAGGATAGGCCCGCACGGACTCGCTCCACTTGTAAATAGCCGGGTACCTCTGGGGGTCGATCTCCACCCCGAGTAACGCCGTTAACGCGTCGTCATCCCATTTTGACGGTTGATCGCTAAGGAGAGGAGGAGAAGAGCTGGATTAGCTGCCAGCTGAGCACCACCAAAGGCAGAAGCTTACTCTCTAATCTCCCAGAAATATTTCAGCATTTAAAAAAAAAAAACAAACATCGGGGCTTTTGCTGAGTGTGTGTCCCAATTGAGCAATTTTCACCTCGGATGACCCTGACGCGAATAAATAACTACCCATAAAACTGGACAAGCCGTTTCATCTTGAACAAAATTAAAAGAGCCGTGGTTAGAATGCAGCATTGCAGGCCAATTCTGCTGACTGTCAAGAGTTCGATCTTGACCGGCTCAAGGTTGACTCAGCCTTCCATCCTTCCGAGGTGGGTAAAATAAGGACCCAGATTGTTGGGGGCAAGAGGCTGACTCTGCAAACTGCTTAGAGAGCGCTGGAAAGCACCGTGAAGTGATACACAAGTCTATATGCTATTACTATATCTCTTCCTTGTTAATTTTGTCCACATGCATCAATTGGTCACAGTACTGAAGGACTTGCACAAAGATGCTTGAGGACTAAACTAACCCAGTTTCAGGATTCACACAGCATAAACTAATCTAGGGAAGCAACCTACAAAACTAAGGAGAAACTTCCTGACAGTGAGAACAATTAATCAGTGGAACAACTTGTCTCCAGAAGTTGTGAATGCTCCGACACTGGAGGTTTTAAGAAGAGGGAGAGACTGGACAACCATTGGTCTGAAGTGGGGTAGGGCAGGGGTGTCAAACTTGTGGGCCGTGAGTCAGAGGCATCATGCGCTGGCCACGCCCACTCCCATTTTAGCAAAGGGGGGGAAAGTTGCAATACATCATGTGACGACATGAGTTTCACACTCCTGGTATAGGGTTTCCTGCCTGAGCGGGGGGCTGGACTAGAAGACCTTCAAGACCCTTTCCAACTAAACGAAATGAAACAAAACAAAACAATTCTATTAATTATTTTCTACTCTATTCTCTTATTTTCTATTCTATTAATTTCTCTTCTATTCTCTTTTTTATTATTTTCTACTCTACTCTCTTCTCTAAATTCTATTCTCCTCTATTAATGTTCTTATTCTATTAACCAAGTCAGTGGGTTCCCACAATAGACTGAGCCCTAAAGAAACTAACCAAACGTAAAAATCATAATACATGCAAGCACCACAGATGTTTGGAGTCCAGTGTTAACCATGAATGGGTCAAACCCATCTTTTCTGTCTTACAGAAACAGATGCCCATCACATTATCATAGTCATAGCAGTAAAGCTACAGGTCATGTCAACACAGGCAGTCCTCAACTTACAAGCACAACTGGGAGCAGAATGTCTTTTGCATAGCAAGTCCATTATTATGTCAAACCTGATTTTATGACCTTGCTAAATGAATGGTTGTAGCAACAGCACTTAAGACTTCTATATTGCTTCACAGTGCTTTTTACAGCCCTCTCTAAGCGGTTTACAGAGCCAGCCTCTTGCCCCCAACAATCTGAGTCCTTATTTTACTGACCTCGGAAGTAAACCTCCAACCAGTCAGGATTGAACTCTTGGCACTGGGCAGAGACAACCTTCAATATTGCACTGACCACTGTGCACCATGGACAGAGTGATGGATGGAGGGATGGAAGGACGAAGGAAGGGGAAAAGGAAAAATAGATGACATTGCATTGCTGCTTTAGAAGAGTAAGAGATACCCAGAGATGATTCACACCCTGGTCAGTGTCTCTTTGCCCTGCTACCATCAGGCAGAAGACATCAAAGTATAGCCAGCCGAACAAACAGGTTTAAAAATAGTTTCTATCCTTGGGCTGTGAGACTTTTAAATACAACCACAATCACTCCACTAGCACACGCTAGTTTTTTTCCTTTTTCTTTCTTTTTTCGTTTCCGCTATAATTTTGCACCAGTGAGGCTAAAACCAATTTCATTGTATTCATTTTGTACAATGACAATAAATACTATACTATACTATACTATACTATACTATACTATACTATACTATACTATACTATACTATACTAATAGTACTTAGACTTCCCAGTGCTCTACAGCCCTCTAAGCAATTTACAGAGTCTGCATATTGCCCTCAACAATCTGGGTCCTCATTTCGTGGAAAAGAAAGAAGAATGTTTGATACAATTAGGACAGATAGAAGGCTGAGTCAACCTTGAGCCTTGAACCTTCAAACTCCTGAATTGCTGTTAGCAGAATTAGCCTGCACGTACTGCATTCTTACCACTAGTGCCACCACGGGCCACCCGTATTCTATTTAAAGAACATTCCAAGTTAGCAGTCCTTAAAATACATTTCTTTCTGTGGAGTCCACGAAGAAACCCCCTTTCTGTGCACCCAAACCCCTTTCGTACCCTAAAAGGAACATCTGCTTGGTTTTCCCGTTTGAGGAAGGCGTCTTTAGCAA
Organism: Thamnophis sirtalis; assembly: GCF_051295495.1. Classification (NCBI taxonomy): domain Eukaryota; kingdom Metazoa; phylum Chordata; class Lepidosauria; order Squamata; family Natricidae; genus Thamnophis; species Thamnophis sirtalis. Next base: position 61,620,152 of record NW_028261382.1, read on the forward strand.
ACCAGGAACGGATGTCTCGGGTTGCGATTCCAAAGCGCCCGGCAGCTTTCTCTCCCCGGACCTGACCTCGGTTTCCGCCGAGGGTCTCAGTGCCTCTTGGGGGTCCCCATCTTCCTTTCTGCTTTTGACCTCCTTGCTCTTCCTGACAGCTGCCCCCTGGCATTTCCACGTTTTTGACGTTTTCTTGCCTGACGGGCATTCCCTCGCCACGGCCGGATCCTGGCAAGAGAGCTGATCAAACTTATCCATTAAGTTGCCCACAGGGGACTGAAAGTTTTCCTCCTGGCTGGGATGCCTCCTGTGGTTTCCTGTCCTATCCTCGCTAGTGGCCGGACTGCAGTATCCGTTTTTACTGAGGGGGTCTCCTTTTTCGGCCGGCCGGATGGAGGTTTTGGTCCTTGGCATGATGGTCCCCGTCTGTTCGATGGCGAGTATGTCGCACTTGGAGCTCCCGAAGGTACCGATGGTGGGCAGTTCGTTGGGGGCTATGACGGGGCTGTAATTCCTGGCCGCGTTTTGCCTGTTTTTGACTTCTTCCAAACTCATGTCGTCATCATCGAGGAAGGCTCCAACAGAGACGGAATTACAGTTTTTACTTTTACCTGTAACAGCAGAAATGAAAATAGAGTGGACCAAGCTGTAGGCTTTCGGGTTGACTATATAAGCCCAGTGATGGCGAACCTTTTCAGCACACAAAAAGCAGTTCGCTGGCACTGCCTGTTTTTTAGCTGTTTTGGGCCCATTTTTCAGGCCGTTTTTTGCACCAAAAACACCCTGAAGATGCCCCCCCAAATGCCCCAAAACAGACCATTTTTCAGGTCATTTTCAGGCACTCCAGTGCCCACAAAGATCAGATGGCCTGTGCTCATAAAACCAGAAGCGTTGAAGACGGTGCATATGCCCACAGAGAGGGCTTTGCATGCCACCTCTGGCACACCTGATCTTGCCAAGATCCAGCTCACTGATCTTGACAATACTGCTTCTGTTTCTTAGTGCTCCTATTTAAAGAGAGCTGAAGTTTTCTCTGAATCTATTTTACATTTAAATTAAAATCCCTCCCATCCATTCCCTGCAGTGGACTGTGTTAAGAATATAATCTAACGGTTGGGTTGGCAATATATAAATAATATAACAATGCTATATATGTTTTTTTAAATCATACTGTAAAATGTGATAGCTTGCTGTTTCCTCAATCGGCCATAAGAGGGAACCAGAATGACTGTTAGCTCTCTGTTTGTTACATGCTGGGCTGATCTGATCTGGGTGTTTTTGGAAGCTGGCTGTTAGAAAGTGCCGTGAGCTATTGTAAGTTTTGCAACTGCTAGCAAACTTTGAGTACTGAACTAATTATATGATACTGGACTATGTTATTTGGATTATCCCTTAACTGAAAGACATTGATGACTGACTGTCTTAACTGTGTATGACTTGGACTGTTGATGGACTCTGATACCTCTATTTCCACAAAAGTAAAAGCCTATTTAAACTGAAGTGTCTCTGTATGCTGGTTTGTGTGTTCTCCAACACAACTCTCCCAACGCTTCTCTGAACGCACTCGCTCTCCCAACGGGGAGCTTACCTAACATATTGCGACTACATGAGAGGCACCATTCTCTGATTTGACAGGTATCCTTCATTTTTAAGGGTGTATGCCTAGAACAGGGTTTTGAGTGGTGTGGTGGCCTAGAGGTGAAGCTCTGGCCTCACAATCAGGAGACTGTGAGTTCGATCCTAGGTAGAGGCAGAACTTTCTCTCTGGGCATGATGAGAATATATATCTGCTGAATATAACTCTGCATTGGCGACAAGAAGGGCATCTGGCCAGTAAACCCTCAGCTCCATTCAGTTGCCCAGAGTCCACCCTGAAAGGGATTATAATGTCGTTAAAAGAAGATGATGTCTAGAACAGGATTTCTCAATCTTGGCAACTTGAAGTTGTGTAAATTTCAACTCCCAGAATTACCCAGCCAACCATGTTGGCTTTCTGGAAGTTGCACATCTTCAAGATGTCATGGTTGAGGAAGGTTTAGAGGTGCCCAGCTCTCCTGCCCCCCCCCCCCAATTTAATCTTACAGGTCCAGGTCTCAGTTGATTGCAAGCTAAACATTTATTTTTTGCAATTATGGATTCAGAAAATGACGGGGATTTATTGAATAAAAATGCAATTGGTAACTCAGATACCACCAATGCTTTTTAAAGCCGGAGGGGTGGGGGGAGATGACAATCCCTTTGTCCCACCTTTTTGAAAAAGATGCTTTTTTCAAGAGGCAGTTGGACTTTCTGGTTTTTCTTGGAAGGCATTTCTGAAGAAGCTTCTTGGAGGAGAAGCGAAACGTCTTCCAAGAAAAGCCAGAAAGTCCGGTTGCCTCTTGAAAAAAAAGTCACCTTTGGGGCAACCATGACCAGGATGACTGAGAATCTCCATAGAAATTTAATAACCCCATTTACAACCTGCGGACTTCAACTCCCAGAATTCCTGAGTCAGCCACTGAATCCTGGGAGTTGAAGTCCACAGGTTGTAAAGGGGCCATTTTTGTACGCCATCAGCTAGCTTTCTCCTGGCACTTTTCGAAGCATTAGCAGCTCTGGCTAAATTTGCTTTGGAGATTAATTATTAAATCCATTTAAACCACCCAACTCAGGTCCCTCTTCAGCCTTCAACCATGAGCTTGGTTTAAAAATATAATTGCTATATATGTATACTTTTTTTCTTTTAAAAAAAAAGGAGGATATATGTTAAAATTAAAGATGTTCATTGAAATGAAATTATAAATACCATCAACATAAAATGGAGCCAGGTCAGAGGCTGAAATATACCAAGTAAATGAGATGGAGAGTGTGGAAGAGAGGGGAGAGTTAAAGGGAAGAAGAGAGGGTTAGGAGAGAGAGGGCGGGGGGAGGAGGAGAGAAAGGAGGAGTGGAAAGGGGAGAGAGGAGAAGGAGAGAGGAAGGGAAAGTAGAGAAGAGAAGGATGACAGAGGGAAGAAAGGAGGTAGGGAGGAGGAGAGAGGGAGAAGAAAGTGATGGATAGGGTAACAAATATGGTGTATAGAGAGCAGAAGAGCCAATAATTGTTCTTGGGGGCTGATGGTAAGACAAATTGACGTAAATATTTAATAATACAAAATAATGTTGGTTATGTAACAGTATACATGTGGTTATTTGTATGAAAATGAAAAAATAAAAAACTTTCTTACCATGAGCCTGGGGAGGTTTGTTGTGGGCCTCGTTTTCTCCGAGCTGAGCATTACTGCTCATTTCCTGCTGTTGACTCAGGTGGCCTTCTAGCCGTCCCAACCCCTCCTGGGAAGACAGGTCAACAAAACAGCCCAGGAATTCCCAGTATTCGCCCCAGGGGTGCCCCAGCTCATGAGCCAACTCCCTGCAACGAATGAGAGAGGAGGAATCACTGGTTGCGACGCTACGAAATTAATTTTGACAACAAATTCACGGAAAGACAATTTTTTAAAACGATCCGCTTCAGGACTGCACTTTGACACAAAAACTATCCCACACCCAGTTTTCTTGTTTGTCGCATTCCCTACACTAAAATGCAACAGTTTGTTTTAGGCACTCATAGAACATCAAGGAATAAAACAAACAAACCAACATTTTTCAGTTCCGTTGCAACTTGGAACGAACTTTGGTAAGCCGAGAACTACCTGTATAAGAAAACTTATAGGAATGTTCCATGGTGATGTATCAAGCCATACAGAAGAAATCATCTCAGACATTTCATTTCTGTCTGTCCACCCTGTGTTCTGACCTAGGCTTCCCCAGCAGCACGAAGCTGAGTTCTCGTCCCGATAAACCCCTTTTATTTAATTGACAGTGAATCCTCTCCAGCAAAGTCTTTCCTCTCCCACAGTCCTTCAAGAGCATTCACAATTACCCACCTTTATCAGGGTTGGAGAGTGGCCAGGCCGATACCTTTCAGCAAAAATGCAGGAATGAACTAATTGTCTCCTGCAAACTCCACTCCTCTTTTGCTTCTCTTTTATTCCCTCTGGGAGGGGCCATTCACCATCCACCTGTGGCTTTACTCCCAAGTTGACCCCTGTTCTTTAGCTGTTCCCTTCGTCTGGCAACTCTGCGCATGCGCACACTGGGAACAGGTTCCAGCTGTTCATCTGCCTCACTGACATCCGACTCTGAAGACAGCTGATAACTGTCGGACGGCCCTGGCCCCCTCTCTGCCTCCGATACAGAGCCCTTCCCCAGACTCCAGGACTGACCCAGGTTCCTCCCCAACCTCCTCACAGTCTGAATCTGCTGCCAGCTCTGCTGGGAGGCCACAACTCCAGATGGGAATGTAATAATAATAATAATAATTACTTGCAGCTTTTGCTGGTCTATTTGGTGCTCATGATTGTTTTAAAGTATTTTTTTTTAAAGTTTCGTGTTGAAACCCAACTCTTCCCTGCCTTTTGCTATTTGGCTTCGGGCACCAAGTCTGAAATACCTTCCAACTCGCTCGACCCCTCTTTCCAAATCGGATTTTCGGAGGTGGTAGAAATATTCCGCCCTCTCGCGAGGTGGAGTCTTCCAAAGCCTGCGGAAATCTTCTGCCTGTCGAAAGGGAGGAGAGGAGAGATGAAAGGAACAAAATCCAACTTTGACAGCCAGCTGGCCCTGAGGCTTTAGGAAAGAGAAGCAAGTTCCATGTGAGCCATTTATGGACCTGTGTTACTTTCAGGGTAGCACAGCCCTGCCTGTTAAATCATTATTATTATTATTATTATTATTATTATTATTATTAATAATAATAATAATAATGATATAATATTATTAAACAGTTATTGCTTACTTGGACTTAATCTTCGTAAATGTCAACGTCCATAAGGCAGTGACCATTGCATTGTGAAGGCCAGAAACAGTTATTGTTATTATTGTTAACTTATGTACAAGCAGTCCTCGACTTATGACCATTCACGTAGGCGAGTGTTCGAAGTTACAATGGCGCTGAAAAAAATGTGATTTATGACTGTGTTTCACACATAACTGTTGCAGCATTCCCGTGGTCACATGACCAAAATTGGTGTGTGTGTGTGAGAGAGAGAGAGAGAGAGTGAGTGAGTGAGTGAAAGAGAGAGAGAGAGAGAGAGAGAGAGAGAGAGATGGAAAGAAAGAAATGATAACTCTTTGCAACCTTCTGACAAGCAAAGTCAATGGAGAAGGCAGATTAAATTGGCAACCATGCTACCAACTTCCCGACTGCAGGGAGTCTCTTAACAATGGTGGCAAGAAAGGTCATAAAGTGGAGCACAGCTCGCTTAACTGTCTCACTTAAACAACATAAATTTTGGGCTCAATTGTGGTCCTATGTTGAGGAAGGCCTCTGCCCTGCCTGCCTATATAATAAATGCTTATTATGTAAAAACTGAATTTGAGGATCTATGCTACTTATAATAACATAGACCAGCAGATGGAAAATGAAATGATAATATGGTTTAACTTTGAAGGGGAATTTAATAAATGTTTATGTATTAAGAAAAAAAATTTTTAAGATGAAAAATATGGAAAGAAATGTAGAATATGGCTGAAATTGGAAATAGAATTATGATGCAAAATGAACCAAGTACCATATTTTTCAGAGTATAAGACGCACCAAGGTTTTGAAGAGGCAAATTAAAAAGTTTTTGCACTCTTCAGACCTCCCAAAAACGACCCATATTTTGTCAAAAAAAGGGCCTTTAGAAGGCTTATGGAGTGCTCCTGGGGGCTGGGGCCAAAATTGAGCAAAAAACAGCCCATTTTCACTCATTTCTGCCTTCCACAGCACCCAGAAGCTCTGAAAGCCACCATAAGGCTATGCACAGCCATTTTTGCAAATTGAGGTATTTCGGGAAGCAAAAAATGCTGTATTCAGTGTATAAGGCACACCCAGATTTTCAGCCCCTTTTTTAAAAACAATTTTTATTTCTTTTTGAACAAGGACAAGCAAACATAAAAATAAAAAACCCATCTTCCATTACAAATTGTAGAAAGTGTGTCAGTTGGTTACAGTATTTCCATGCATCTCTTCCATAGTCACCACCTGCTTTTCGTATCAAATTGCATATTTTAAATTCACCTACATTGATGTATATCACAATTATTATATCTCAACCTTAATTTGACTATAATTATTTTTGCATCCTTTTATATATAATATTCAAAATCTAGAATAGGATTATATGATAACATTCCATTAAATCAGCCTCTTTTTTTGAGGGGAAAAAGGTGCGTCTTATACTCCGAAAAATACGGTGTATGAGAGGATGTTAAAGGGAAAAACCCGGACAACACTTTGTTCATAAAAGATCTTGTAATAAAAAATAAAAACCTTGTTTTTTAAAAAAAGAAACATCTGCCTGAGAGACACTTGGGATTTAACTCTCCGTCTTCCGGGTGGAAGGCGAGCGTCTTCACCACTGGGCCACCATGCTGCTCATTCTAACACTCTTGCAATGCGCCATCAAAACGGAAGAAGGCGCTCCAGCAAAGAGTGTCTCTTACCTTGGACGGACTCAGCGGCCCTGCGTACGCCCTCACTGTCAGCATTGGATCCTTGGGGCTGCCGAGGTATCTGGGCAAAGAAGTGAGCGGGCTGCTCTCCGTTTGATCTGGGGACCAGGGGGCGCCAATCACGGGGGAAGTGGCGTTGTCTTCCGCTCTGAAGAGAGGCACGTAACACTGGCCTGGTTCACAAAGGAACAAAAGGGATATTCAGATGGGAGAGCCTCCAAGGAACCTGTGGAATTTTCTACGTATCTGCCCCTATCTCTGCTGCTGGTGTTATGAAATATTTCTCAACTTGGAAAAGAAAAATCTAGGAATTGGAAGATTGGTAGAATGAAATGAAATGAATAGAAATGAAATGAAATATTTTAAACACGGTAATAGTATGTATCTAATGAGGATGTGTGAGAGTTGTATTAATACTTCTAAGTGAGTAATTATGTTAAATGCTTACTATATAAAAACTGAATTTGAAGACACATGTTACTTGTAGGAAACAGACAGAAAGGGAATGATGAATTTGATTTATCTTTAAAGGGAAGAAAAAATGATATTGTTTATGCATACAATAAAAATTAAAATTGGAAAATGCGAGAAGAAAAGTAATACGGCAAAAATTGCAAATGGAAATGGAAATACTATGTTAAATGTATTATGTATATGTGAAAATGTTAAAGGGGAAATTGGGACAAGGCTTTGTTCATAAAATAATTTCTAATTATATAACAAAAATTTTTTAAAAAACTTTGTTTTTTTTAAAAAAGAAATATTTCTCAACTTCATCACTGCCTGCACATTTTTAAATTTAAAATTTTAAGATATTTATTTGCTTAAATACGGCTGGTTTGATATCAGTAAAAAAGAAAGAAATTTCTACATTAAATATCCTTGGGTCTTGGGTTGTGCCACTTGCTTTTTGAATCGCCCCAAAGCCAATGTGATAGAACGATGCCCCATCGACTGCCAAAGTGAAATACTAACCTTCTAAGTGTTCCCTGATTTTTGTTTTCAGATCTGCTGATTTATTTTTGTTCCTTTCACAGATTACCTGTTAGGCAAGAAGGCATAAGGTGTATTAGTTAAGCTAAGTCGCCTCGTATTTTGTACTTAAAAGGGGGACTGAGCTATAAAGCAGCATTTCACAGCCGTGGCAACTTTTAAGACTGTGGACTTCAACTCCCAGAATCCCTCAGTCAGCCATGCAGGCTGAGGCATTCTGGGAATTGAAATCCACAGGTCTTAAAAGTTGCCGAAGTGTAAAGTGTTCTTAATGTGAAATCAGGATGTTTCTGAACATGGTTGGAATGCAACTTACATCTGCTGGAGTTTGACCGTATTTATTTTTGGGATTCTTTACGATGCCCGGATGGGAAGCAAGAACACTGACCACATCTGGATTCCCAAACTTGCAAGCGAAGTGCAGCGGAGTATCAAATACCTACAAAAAAAATAAACGTACGAATAATCCATTATTATACACTGTTCCTGTGTGGATTGGGCGGATCTGCTTCCTATCTCCCAAAATTGTTTCTATTCTATTCTAAAAGCCTAGTTTAGGGACGACAGCAGTGGATTCTTGATGACGGTAGAAATGAGTGAGAGAGAATGCCGGAAGTCAAATAATGAGTGGATTTTTAGACAACTCTCCTTCAATTTGGAATGAGGCATTTCAGGTGAAAAGCTTTTGATCACAGGCCTGTATTTCCAGCCTGAAGGGAAGGAGTCTGGGCAACTGAATGGAGCTAGCAGGGTTTTAATGGCCAGATGTCCCTCCTGTTGCCAATGTGGAGTTCTGTTCAGCAGCTCTATTCTCGTTGTGCCCAGAGAAAGAAATACCTTCCTCTACCTAGGATCGAAACCACAGCCTCCTGATTATGAGACGAGAGCTCCACCACTAGGCCACCGCACCACTCCTGTCGGTGGCATTATGTATTTATAAATAAATCAATTGAATGGACCTGGGTCCTAAGTGGAGATGTGTCCGGTAGCATCTCCGAATGTGTCCGAGGTGGCCCTTGGTTTACTGCGAATATTTCAGCATGGAAACCAAGAGAGGCTCACCATTTTATCTGGCGTGTTCAGATAAAGATCCACTATGTAACTGATGCGCTTCTCCAACATGACAGTGTCATCGTCAGGATACATCAGACGCATAAATTCAGGGTTTTCCAGAGTGTCCAACAGCAGCCGGCAAACGCCGGGTTGATTCTCTTTGGCTGCCACGTGCATGACGTTGTATCGACACCCCTCCTAGAAAAAGAGCAGAGGTCATCACCATTTTGGATTCCTCCTCTCCAGCATATACGGAACTTCCTTTTTTTCCCCCTGGGGGGCTTTTTTCCAGACTCTGCTATTGGCCTCAAAATTAGCTAATAAAGAAAAACTGGATGTCACATCAAATTTGTGTATTTGGAGTCAGTTTGGTGTAGTGGTTAGGGTGTTGGCCTAGAAACCAAGTGACTGGGAGTTCTAGTCCTAGGCATGAAAGCCAGGAGGTTGACTTTGGGCCAGTCAACAGGTGACTGGGAGTTCTAGTCCCACCTTAGGCATGAAAGCCAGGTGGTTGACTTTGGGCCAGTCAACAGGTGCCTGGGAGTTCTAGTCCCACCTTAGGCAGGAAAGCCAGGTGGTTGACTTTGGGCCAGTCACCCAGTGACTGGGAGTTCTAGTCCCACCTTAGGCATGAAAGCTGGCTGGGTGCCTTTGGGCCAGTCCCTTTCTCTAAGCCTAAACCACCTCACAGGGTTGTTGTGGGGGGAGGGGAGGATAGGAGGAAGAAATATTAGGTATGTTCATCACCTTGAGTTATTTGTAAAGATAATAAAGGTGGGATACAAATAAAGAAATAAACTGCTCTGATGCCAAGACTGGCCCAAGGCAGCTACATATTTTCTTTAATAATCGTGCCAGGAGGGATTTGTTTGTCCTGCAGTTGAGAATGGCCAAGCCTCTCTCCCCCCCTTTTTTTTTACCTGGACAATCGTCGGATTGTCTCCAGAGCCGATGAGATAGCGAGGATTACTCCAGATGAGTTCTAAGAAAGCACTTTCATCTCCTTTCTCCACGGCTTTCCGAAGCTTTGCAGTCAAATCCTGGGTGCGAGGACTTTTGTAACTGTTGGCTCTTTCCTTACTGACCGTTTCCAGTTCAGGAGAGCACAAGCCATCTGTTAAGAGATATAAATAGCAGCGTGCCCACTCCTGATGCAATACCAGGCTCAAAAACGCACATCGGCATTTGCAAAATGCAAACTTACTTATATGTACAAAGGTTTGAAATGGTACCCGATAGCTTCTGGTTCATTCGGCAACTTAGTAAGTGTGAATTTTATTTTTTAAAACACTTAAGGCAGGACTCAGCATCTGTGATCCTCTATAATAGGATTAAACGGTAACTTCCAGCATTCTTACCCCCTACTTAGAAGGTAAGCCTACGAAGCAGGTCTAACAGCTGACTTCGCCTCTATTAGCTTCTTTCGAGATTCAGAGGCTGTTCTTTTTTCATAATGCTGCAAGTTCATTTTTAAAGCACAGCCCATCCTCCTCTATAGTAATAGTCGGCGTTTAAACCAGTGTAAAAGTCATTTAACTCTAAAAGCCATTGTGGAGCACATTTAAGCCTCCTGCTTACCTATAAAGATAGATCTGCTAAATGCTGGAAGTGTAATCAACCATCGGGTTCAAGGCCGGGACAGAAAAACAAGTTAAGAATTGGGGAACATGGTATTAAGAATGTGTGATAGGAATAGGATAAGTATTTGTATGATTAATAATTATATCAAAGAAAGGATCAACGAACAGGTAATCTGACTACACATACATATGTAATGGATATAAAATGTAATTGTTGTAAGATCTAATCACTATGTGGAAACGTGTATGCCAGAAATGTCCCATTATGTCCAATGTTTTTAATGTTTAACTAATAAAAAACTTTGCACAGCAATGGAAAAACGATGAGATTCCATTAGACGAGAATGTAATTAAGAAAATATTAGAATGCGCAGAAATGGCTAAATTAACACTCACTATTAAGGATAAAGAAGAGACTGATTAATTTTTTGATATGGGATGTATTTTATCAATGTCTAGACAACACAAACAGAAGCCAGAAAGGAAAAGACATAAAAAGAGGAAATATTAATATGAAGAGTTGTTGAAGAAGAGGTTAAGCATTATTATTATATTATCAAGATTATTGTGATGAATACAACAAATGTGTGGATTATGATTGTTTAAAAATAACTGTGCCCATCACACACTGTTTGATGGAAATTGAATGTTATATAAATAAAATAAATAAAACATGGGGGGAGAGCCTCTTGCTTACCTCTACCGAAGACCGAACAGACTTTGACAGGAGACAGAGAGACGGTAGACTTGTTTGGAGATGGGAAGTAATCACATACGCCTTTGGCAAATTTCTCTGCATCTTCTCTGTTTGAGAACGCTTTAAAACGTGACCCCTTAATCATTTTTACAGCTTGCAAAGCTTCTTTTTTGTCCTCGTAAACATGTACCCTTTCTGGGGGGTGGGAACAACAGCAGGGAAGTAAATTAATTTCTGATGAAAACAGAAGGCAATGCTCAAGTCAAGAAATATGTCCCTCTATTTTTAATCCCAAATCCTTTTTAGCTGCTTTATGAGATGGCGATTTACTGCAGAAAACACGCAGCTCAATTACGGTAAATCTGCTTTTTGGTGAATTTTTACCTTGGGGGGAATAACTACAATACCACAGAACAACATCTATAATTTTTTTCCCCAGGGACTTGCACCTAACTGGTCAATTTTAAGTCAAAACTGCAAAGAGGAATTAAATTAAAGCCACAGAACTGAAAAACAAGAGCTAAACGGAGTTAAAATCGTCTCACTAAGATGATGGTGCAACGTTGGGTTGTTTTTTCACCAGCAAGTCAATTTTGTTCCTTGAGGAACCAAACCATCTTTTGAAAGGAACTTAAATTTGCTTAAAATCATGGCTCCAAGTCACAGGCAACATTAAAAAAATGATTAGATTTACAGTGTTATGTTTTCATGTCCTCCGGCACTGTTGCAAGGAGCCTCAAAGAATCTGTTGCATCTTCTGAAGCCTTGTTATTTCCTCCATTTCTGCTCAAGATTATGTAGTTCCAAAACAGGTTGCAATTAACAGCTTGATCTCATCTTGTTGGAACAAACCAATCCTTAATTCAGAACTGGGAATTTGGCCTGAAGGGCCAAGTAAGGCAAGAGCTAAGAGTTGGAGGGAGAGGAAAAACCTGTCTTTTAAGAAGACACCAGTCCCTGGAAAAATGGGGCAAGATGGATTTAACCTAAGGGGCTGTCCATGAATTCAGGGAACCAAAGATTGCCAGTGTTGGATGTAACAAACAACTAGGCTCCTTTTAACAAGAGAAACAAATCTTTTGTGATTCCAAAAACAAGCGAAGTGGTGGGGTGGGGGTAGAAATGGAGGCAGCTTGCAAGCTCAAGATCCATGCAGAATTATCTCCTTCCTCTTAAGAGCTATACCTGTGATGGTGAACCTATTGCCCTCTCTGCGGGCACGCAAGCCATTGCCCAGCTCAACTCCACTGTGCATGTGCACGTGCCGCCCACCGGCCAGCTGAATTTTGGGTCTCTGCCACACATGTGGGAGATGCACGCACATGTGTGGGAGGGCCGAGTCACGTTTGCAGGGGGCAGGAGGGAGTAGCACGCTCACTCCGCACCCTGTTTTTGGTCCCAGGAGGCTTCAGGGAGGCCTGTTAGGGAGGGTGGGGGTATTGTGCATGCATGTGTGGGGGAAGTGTGTGGGCCACGCATACATGCACAGGGGATGTGTGTCATGCACGCATTGCATTATGGGTGGGGCGAGGACAAAAAGGTTAGCTATCACTGAGCTATACTAAATCATCATTACTATATCCAGGTGGGTTTCAAATTTTTTTAGAACCTCTTCTGTAGGTGTGGCCTGCTTTGTGGGAGTGGCTTGCCGGCCATGTGACCAGGTGGGAGTGGCTTGCCGGCTATGTGACTGGGTGGGCGTGGCCAACTTGTAAAATGTGGTGAAACTCACTTAACAACGCTCTTGTTTAGCAACAAAAATGTTGGCTCAGGAACTCTGGCATTGAAGTGTGCAAGTCTTAAAGCTGTCAAGTTACAAGACCTTTGAACTCCTAACCCTTTAGAAAAAAAAACCCAGGTGTGTTCAAGCTTGACAGCTTTAAGACTTGTGGACTTCAACTCCCAGAATTCCTCCTCCAGTCATATTGGCTCAGGAACTCTGGCATTTGAAGCATGCAAGTCCTCTTTATCTTGATGATGTGCAGACGGGCAGGGGGACGGAGCTAGAACCGGTTCTAAACGGCACGATAGATTTGTGGAACCTCTTCTATAGAAGAGTTAGAACTGGCAGGAACCCACCCGATCCAGCTGTTCTCTTTGGTAAAGAGAGAGAGAGAGAGACACTCCCCTCCGTATTTTTGTACCCCAAATGCTCCAATTTTGCACTGGGGGGAGGCACACACCCAGCAAATTCAAAATCATAATCCGTAAACATGAAGCTTTGGGTACCACATCCCTGGAAAAAATAATAATAATAGCATTGATCCTTCAAAATGCAGCACTGCTATTTTTATGCCGAGTATTTACTGCTATCACACTAAAAGGTCTCCTCCGGTGGCCCATTTCTTCTCAAGTAATTCGACCACGCTGGGGCTGCGTGCACATTAAACGCGGGAAATCAATTCCCTCCTATTGCATTTTTCATTTGTTGGCCGTAAGAAAGCCATCTATTAAGCCTCATTGGCATTTGTCTCACATGAAGGAGTCTCAGGGCTCTTAAGGCAGAGAACCGTCTGCAGTCGTGCCGCAGAAGTCCAATACTGCTGGGACTACAAGATCCATCAAGCACCAAGCAAACGGGCAGTGTTTCAGGGAGTTGCTGTCAAGAGTTATCTTGGAGGGGGGGTGTATTTACAGGACAGCTAGTCTTCAACTTGGGACTGCAATCGAGCCCCAAATTTCCATCACAGAGCAAGGTGGAATTTGCCTCATTTTATGACCTGTTTGGCTATAGTTAAGCGAATCGTGCAATGAATCAAGCAGTGTATGGTTTCCCCCATGGGCTCCATTTGCCGGAAGCCGACTGGGAAGGTTGCAAATGGTCATCAAAGGGCCCCGGAATGCTGCAAGCGTCATAAATACGAGTCATGCCTGGTGTCTGAATTTTGATCACGTGACCTGCAATGGTCTTAAGTGTGAAAAGGTCGTAAGTCACTTTTCCAGTGCTGTTGTAACTTTAAATGGTCACTCAATGAAAGGTTGTTCCAAGGTGCTTTTTTTTTCCCCAAGAGGCTACTGGACTTTCTTGTTTTTCTTTGAAGATGTTTTGCTTCTCATCCAAGAAGCTTCTTCAGGATGGTGAGGAACGGAAGGATTTATATTCCTTGCAGTCAGCTGGTCATATCCATGTCCAAGTGGCCTCAACGACCCTCTAAAAGGATGCAAATGACCAATTGCCTGCAAGAAGTATTATTCCTTCCATTCCCCAGCATCTAGTCAGAGCTGAAGAAGCTTCTTGAATGGGAAGCAAAACGTCTTCAAAAAAACAAAAAAACAAAAACCAGAAACTCCAGTTGCCTCTTGAAAAAAAAAAGCACTTTTGGGACAACCATGACCTGGAGGACCGAGAATCTCCAAAGACATTTAAATACAATACAATGGCAGAGTTGGAAGGGACCTTGGAGGTCTTCTAGTCCAACCCACTGCCTAGGCAGGAAACCCTATACCGTTTCAGACAAATGGCTATCCAACATCTTCTTAAAGACTTCCAGTGTTGGGGCATTCACAACGTCTGGAGGCAACTTCTGTTCCACTGATTAATTGTTCTAACTGTCAGGAAATTTCTCCTCCGTTCTAAGTTGCTTCTCTCCTTGATTAGTTTCCACCCATTGCTTCTTGTCCTGCCTTCAGGTGCCTTGGAGAATAGTTTGACTCCCTGTTCTTTGTGGCAACCCCTGAGATATTGGAAGACTGCTATGATGTCTCCCCTAGTCCTTCTTCTCATTAAATTAGAGATACCCAGTTCCTGCAACCGTTCTTCATATGTTTTAGCCTCCAGTCCCCTAATCCTCTTTGTTGCTCTTCTCTGCACTCTTTCTAGAGTCTCCACATCTTTTCTACATTGTGGCGACCAAAACTGGATGCAGTATTCCAAGTGTGGCCTTACCAAGGCATTATAAAGTGGTATTAAATGAATGGTTGTAAGTCGATTGTCAAGGAAGGAGGCCCTGAAGGGACCTATTTCAAGCATAGGTAGAAAAGAAATTCTTACCATTTCTGCTCAATATGTCGTCGTACACTGGACACACCCCATAGTAGAGCAGAGGCTCCTTGGAGGGGTTCTGGGAATGAAGGGGAGAGCCGTTCGCTTCACGCATCAGGGATTCCTCCTCGGGAGGGTTCAGGCCCATGCTGTAGCCAAAATCACTCTCCTCAGGAGAGGCAAGGTGGCCGTTTGTTTTTCCCGATTCTGGCTGGTTCCCATCCGCCGCAGCGGTTCCAGGAATGCCATTCGAAAAGGGGGCCGTGGCCACGGAGGGTCCTTGCTGCTCCCACAAAGCCTGGGCCAATCTTTTTTCAAAGATGGACCTGGTGGTCAGGGTGATGGGCCCGCATTTCAGGCCGGCTTTGACTATCTCTTCTCTCAGCTCATCTGGGGTCAGTTGTTTTAACCGGGAGAAGATTTCATCCATCGTTATCCTCCCTGTAGGGCAAAAAGAAAAAAAGCAGAGGTCATTGTTTAGTCCAGGTAGTCCACGACTTAAAACAGTTCATTTAGTGATTTTTAAACCATCCACTATCTGCGAATACCTGCTCCGTCTGGATCTCAGGTAGAACTAAGGCCCAAGTATCTGCAGGGTGGGTGGGTGAGTATGTATGTATTTATAGGTAAACCTTGACTCACTGGTTTGCTTAATGACCATTATAATGGCACTGAAAGAGTGACATGTCTGTCTGTCTGTCTATCTACAGTATTCATTCTATCTATCTATCTATCTATCTATCTATCTATCTATCTATCTATCTATCGCATATCTACCTACCTACCTACCTACCTACCTACCTACCTACCTACCTACCTACCTACCTACCTACCTACCATCTATCCTATCTATCTGCCCATACAGAGACACTATCAAATCAATTTAGCCTTTTCCCCAGGCACCTGGAACACTCCGTTCTATAGTATCCCTATAACAGCTCTGTCAGGTAGGCCAGTGAGATGCCACGACAGAAGGTGAACCTCTCCGCTGCTCTCCCTAGTCCTACGCCAACACTGTACAGATAGTCCTCGACTTACAACAGTTCATTTAGTGATTGTTCAAAGTTACAATTGCACTGAAAAGAGTGACTTATGACTATTTTTCACATTTACGACTGTTGTGGCATCCCCCTGGTCCCATGATCAAACTTCAAATGCTTGGTAACTGGCTTGTATTTATGACAGAGTCGGGGTCATGTGATCACCTTCCAATGAGCAAAGGCCAAAGGAGAAACCAGATTCACTTAACAATCGTGTCACTCACTTAACAACTGCAGTGATTCCTTAACAACTGTGGCAAGAAAAGGCCGTAAAATGTGGCAAAAGTCACTTAACAGAGGTCTTGCTTAGCAATAGAAATTTGGGGCTCAATTTAAGTTGAGGACTAACCTGTATGGTTAAAAAGCTATACAAAAGAGGCAGTCAAAAGAAATATTGGTCCCTTATGTTGCACATTGGCTGGATCAGCATTTTTCAACTTTAAAATGCGAGGACTTCAGCTCGCAGAATTCCCCAGCCAGCATGCTAATGGGGCTAGACACCCCTTAAAGCATCGTGAACACTTATGGATATCATATTTAAAAGAAAGATTCTGGAGGGAAAAACACCTCCAGATAAGAACAGTTTGATAAACTCATAGCTGGGTTGATATGTAACTAATAGTGACATAACTAATTAATTAAACATGTTCAATCTTCAAAGTTACTGTAGTATGTTTAAAAAAGCAGATCCGATTATTAATGGGTGCCCTTAATCTATTTCTGTTTTAGCACAAGATCTAATGTTAGCAGCAAGCATGCTGAGAATTATTCTAGATCTTAATCATTAAGCATCTGGCAGAATGCTTAAATCCACTTCTGCTCTCTTATTTAAAAATAGAACGAAGTAAGAGCAAAATCTCAACCGTAAAAGGAAAGCTGCCGATGAAGACTGGAAATAGACATAAATAAACAGAAAGTTTCAATGGCGTAAGAATAAGAATATTGGATATCTTAATTTTTACCAATATTTTAGAATAGAAAAATTGCTACCAACTTTCCACAAAATCATGGATTTCGAAAGCGGATTGTTTTCTTTTAAAATGGAAAATAAATTGGTCTTCCTGCCATAAGATTCTTTTAGGGATTTTAGGTATTGTTTCAAATTGAAGACACTTGATGCCAAAGAAATGCTAATTTAACATGTATTTAGTACCTTCTTGGGAAATTTAAATACTTCAGACAACCTAACCAAAATCTCAAGTCATCTTGAAACAGTTCCTCTGGACTGGAGATACAAGGTAATTTGAATACGCTAAGATATGTTGACATCTTTGCAAATGCTATTGTTGTTGATCACAAATGGAGAATACCATGCAATAAAATAGTTTTAATCTAAATGTATCAGTACATATTGCTTTCCTGTCATCGATCACGTTGGGTGCAACAGCAAAATCAATATCCAGAAAGACAATCCTTTGCTAGTGACTCAAGCAGCCTGAATAAAATATTTGTTGGGAATGCTTTAATTAATTTAATTTCACCAGGATTTGGGTTCATATCCAAGCATGTTTGGCTTTCCCAAGAAAAAGCACTGGCTTTGATGTAAAACCAAAACAAATACAAGATAACAGAAATATTGTAACTATTTCTATGCACTAGTGATTTTTTTTCTTATTATGCTTATATATCACTAAATGTAAACAACCGTGTTTAACGAGCCCATGAATCTAAATCAGAACTACTACCATGGACAGTGAGTCTTTTCTCTTTTTTTGCTTTAAAAATTCTGCATTTCCATGTGAAAATCCCTCGAATATGAAGCTCCTCGGAATCAGTTGACATTTGGGCAACCTCATCTGCCTACATAGTGATAGTCTGGGCATCTCCAGAGGATTCATATCCAAAATAAATATAGCATGGGAATCCACAGAGGGCGACCAAGTGAGGGCACAGGCATCCTGACAACTGGCAAATGATGCAATTTGTGTGGTTGCATCAGATGTCATAATTGACATCTTTTTTGCATCGATGGCTGGTCCTGGGTGCTGCAGGATACAAGAAACAAGAGAGGAGGAGGAAAAGGAAAGGGTAATCTTCCTCCTCCTATTTTCACTGCAATAACAACCCTGTGAGAAGGACTGACTCAAGGTCACACAGCTGCCTTTCATGGCTAAGGTGGGACTAGAACTCCCAGTCCACTGGTGATTGGTTCAAAGTTACCCAGCTGGCTTTCATCGCTAAGGTGGGGCCAGAAGTCCCAGACTCCTGGTGATTGGCCAAAGTCACCCAAGGGCCTTTCATGGCTAAGGCAGGACTAGAACTCCCAGACGCCTGGTGATTGGCCCAAAGTCACCCAGCCGGCTTTCATCGCTAAGGCAAGACTAGAACTCACTGTCTCCCGCTTTCTAGCTCTATGCCTTAACCATTAAAACCAGGTGGTGCCAAACTGAAGGGCTGCAAGCCGGATGTGTCATGCGCTGGCCATGCCCATACACCCGGTTTAGCAAAGGGGGAAAAAGTTGCAATACGCCACATGATGCGAGTTTAACACCCCTGCAATTAAACTAAACTGGCTAAGTAAAAAAAACTGTTATGCTTTTCCTTGAACCTTAGGTGGGATTAGGGTGTGGGGACAATGTCTCTTCTTCAGCCCTGCCTGTGCTCTGGTTGGATGCATTTGACAGTCAAGGCGAGGAAAGCTAAGTGGAAAAAAACAAAACACCTTCAGGCCATAGGAGAAGAGCAGCCTGGCCTCCATTGAGGCTCCCTTACCTTGCCTCACCTGCTCCTCCAGGATTACCTGGTGGTCTCCCATCCCCAGAGCCTTCCCCACTCCTCCTCTCCCTCCGTCTCTCCCTTATTCCTGGGATTAACCAAAGAGCTCTCTCTCATCAGTCATTACACTGTAAAAAAGATGTGGAGACTCTAGAAAGAGTGCAGAAGAGAGCAACAAAGATGATGAGGGGACTGGAGGCTAAAGCATATAAAGAACGGTTGCAGGAACTGGATATGTCTAGTCTAATTAAAAGAAGGACTAGGGGAGACATGATAACAGTCTTCCGATATCTCAGGGGTTGCCACAAAGAAGAGGGACTCAAACTATTCTCCAAGGCACCTGAAGGCAGGGCAAGAAGCAATGGGTGGAAACTAATCAAGGAGAGAAGCAACTAAGCACAAGAACTAAGGAGAAATTAGTTCTCCTGACAGTTAGAACAATTAATCAGTGGAACAGAAGTTGCCTCCAGAAGTTGTGAATGCCCCAACACTGGAAGTCTTTAAGAAGATGCTGGATAGCCATTTGTCTGAAACAGTATAGGGTTTCCTGCCTAGGCAGAGGTTGGACTAGAAGACCTCTGAGGTCTCCTCCAACTGTTATTCTATTCTATTCCATTCTTTCTATTTCTTATTCCATTCTATTCCTATTCTTATTCCTATTCTATTCATCCAAGACGTTTCTTCAGTTCTAACTCCAGACTGACTTCAATCAGAACGGAAGAAGCTTCTTGGATGAGAAGCGAAACTTCTTCAAGGAAAAACAAAAGTCCAATTGCCTTTTGAAAGAAAGAAAAAAACCGGCCATCACTGGAGGTTTTTAAGATGAGACTGGACGTCCCTTTGTCCAGAATGGTAGAGTCTCCTCCTTGAGCAGGGGGTTGGACTAGAAGACCTCTGAGGTCTCCTCCAACTCTGTTATTCTATTCTATTCTTTTTCCCTTCTACTCCTATTTTCTCTCTCCCTTTCGGATCTCAAGACACACAACCCCCCGCCAGACCCCGTCATCCAAGGCACTTGGGGACTCCAGCTCCCATCATCCCCTGCACGTACCTGGGAGGGAGGCGGCGCTGGGGGAAAGGAGTGGGAAGGCGGCGGCGGGGAGGAAAGGCCTCTCATCTCCGTCGCAGCGGTCGAGGCAGCGCGGAGGAGGCGGATTCTTCTCCTCAGGAGGCGTCGCGATGGGCCTTGGGCCTCCAACTCCGCCACCGCGCGGGCCTCGCTCCAGCAGCCGCAGCAACCAGCCCAGCGCGCCGATGACGGCGCAGGCAGCCAGCAGCTCCCAGGCGGGCCAACCGGCCCGCCACAAGCCGCCCCAGCCCGACCAGCCGGCCGCCACCCAGCGCTCCATCGCTTCGACGGACGACACTGCGCAGGCGCAGAGCAAGTGGGGTGGGAAAAAAAAAAACCCTGGGCGGTACCTCGTCGGGGATTTCCCGGCGTCCGTCGCGCGCTCCGCGCAGGCGAGCTCGCACGGCCGGCTCCAGGCCACGCCCCCTCCGGCGCTCCAACGGGCGTCCTGGCCGCGAGAAGGCCAGTGCACAAGGCATCGGCTCGCACGCTCTCTCTCTCTTCGCTTCCGCTTGCTCCACCACCCCCAGTCGAGGGGTTGAGGAGGTGGAGTCCGCCTCCTCGAAGCCCGGCGCTGACTTCACCCCGGTTGTCCCCGACGGCGGAGCGGCCCCTCTCTCTCGCGCGCGCTTGGGAGTTTTTGAAAGGGCGCCGAGGTGACCAATCGCGGGCCGACACGTCACACGCATGGAGGGGGTGTGGGTGGGGGAAACGGGCATGCCGCGCTGCATGACGGGAAGCCCGTCAGAAATCCGATGGCTGAGTTCTGCTATGAATGGGAGAAAAGCCCATAATCTCCGCGAAGCATGGGAAGTGTCGTCCAATCTTGTCGACGGGCCACGCCGTCGCCTTGAGAGAGAAAGTGACGGCTCGGTAGCCCCCGGCAACGGCTTGAGGGTGCAAGGAAACGAGTCGCAAGGCAAACACTTCCAGTTTCCGATAAGTCGGCTTGGCTGCCACGCAAAGGCTAGATATGAGTGGCGTAGTCAGAGTCGCATGGGAACCGGAAGTGGAGAATGCTACGAAGTTGTTCAGCAAAGCCACGTTGCGCTTAACTCTTCAAGCATAGGGTTTAAAAAGGTGGTTTAACTTTCTAGCATATGGTTTGCAAAGGTGGATTCCCTTTGCTGGTTCCAAATAATTGTGAGTTTTCAGTTTGCTAAAATTCAACTTTCTGGCTAATTTTTATCTCTGATCTTGTCTTTGTTATTAGAAGTCACCCATTTTGTTGGGTCAAAGAAACAAAACAATCAACTCCCCATTACTGAAATTATTCAAAAGTTACTCAAAAAGGGCCCATCTATTGGTCCCATCAGGACGTTTCTACAGGTGGTCCTCGACTTACGACTACAATGGAGCCCAGCATTGATGTTGTTAAGTGAGATATTTGTTAAGTGAGCTTTGCCCCATTTTTCTTGCCACGGTTGTTGAGTGAATCACTGCAGTTGTTACATTAGCAACCTAGTTGCTAAGTGAACCGGGCTTCCCCCATTGACTTTGCTTGTCAGAAGGTCGCAAAAAAGAGATTGTGTGACGGGGCAACAGTCATAAATATGAGTCAGTTGCCAAGCCACTGAATTTTGATCACAAGAGCATGGGGATGCTGCAGCGGTCACAATTGTGAATAACCTAAGTCACTTTTTTTCAGTGCTGTTGTAGCTTCAAAGGGTCACTAAATGAATTGGTGTAAGTTGAGGACTACCTGTACAGTTGATGGGATTAGATTTAAAGGAGAGCTGGACACATGAACATTATAGTGGGCAGCCAAAAAAATCAATAGATCACTGAGCAAACCATTCCAGCCTTCCCACTCGTACAAATGATCAGCCTCAAATTAACACAGACAATATATGCTGTAGACTAAACACCGCTCTCCTCTTATAGATTTAAAATACGCAATGGGCACAGGTGTTTTTTTTTAATGAAAAATAGTTTATTGCACAAAACCTTTCAAGAATGTTTAGCGTATCTTAAAGATTTTTCTTAAATTAACATGCCCTGTTTTTTTTAAAACACAATTATTACTCTTTAATCAAACACATCTAACTCTTCCTTTGGAACACTCACTCAAACATGTTATGAAAATGACCCCCCCCCTCCCAATTAAATAGAATCAGACAACTATTTGCGGGGAACAAGGAAAAAAAGAGAAAATGATATACGTAAGATTCTCTTTTTGCCTGGCTATTGTTACAGAAAAGATTCCTATGACTTAAGAATCTAAATTTTTTCCATCTGGGAGGGTAAGCATTCTGCATTTTCAAGGGGGAGAAAAACACTACTTTGAAACAGATCCTCATTATAAATGGACCAGTATTCACTTTCTAAATTAAGGCAACTTTCTACTTTTATTATGTATCTGTCACTTGAAAAGCCAGTGACGTAATTTGGTTTGATTAGATGATCTCTAGCATCAGCGCTCCCTTTTCACTTCGTGCAGCTGCTCACCCCAAAAAATAAAAATTACAATTTTGATATAGAGAAGTATTTTTCATTCAAGCAGATTTTTTTTTCCTGGTAGAACGAAACAAGCATTGCCAGATTGGAAAATGAAACAGACGATGCACACGGAAAAAGTTCACAGAATGCGTAAGTCTCCAAATAACCCGGAAGACCGTAAAGTGAATTAATATTCACCATATTGTTGCACTGTAGAAAATTGCTGTGAACAATTGACAGATTTAAGCCTTCGGAACCATCGTCTGCTAACATATAGAAAAACACTGAAAACCATCACATCTAGCTTCCAGAGATGAATAAACAAGATATTTTTTTACAAATGCAGAATAATAGAACCATAAAGGCTCTATTATTCATTTTGAATATTTCAAAAAACAAAGGGAACTTTCTGAATGGTTTATAGATCTTGGCTAGTTGGAAAGCGTAGATGGAGATCCCTCCACAATCCTGGTTTCTTGAAGTATGAATTAAATGACAGCACATTTAAAAAGAGAGAATGACAGTAAATATTTTTTTTCCAGGAGGAAATTTGCTGAGTCAGGGATTCCCAGACTTAACACCACCCACTTCCTTCCCAGCCAAAATGACAAGTCACAGAGAAATCTAAATAAGATGGTCTGAAAAAAGGGAAGCAGGAGAAATGGATTTTTCATTTAGTAAAAATACAACAATGGGGTTTTTCTCCCTGTTGTTGTCCCTTCACCTCCTGTAAATGGTTGAAGGAGGTTTTTTTTTTTTAAAAAATCTGATTTTATAATACATATATTGCATTCAGCTGTGACTGTTGACAGGATGCTCAGAAAAATCTTCATGGGTAAATCAAAAATTGTGAAATGCAAAGAACTAAGTAGAGCAGCAAAGATTGGAAGTGATCATACACATATTACTCATTATATATTAGCTTTGGTGTTTAAATACTACAAGTATTTCTTACATTAGCAGATACATAAGCTTCACAGATATGAGCAGCAAAAAAAAATACCATTGCTATTTTACTGTATAAAACCAACTTTATAATAAAAGTTACCACCTGTCTAGATTGACCCATAAAGCCTTCAAAATTGTTTCTTGATAATTCTGGATTAGTCTCATCAAAGAGATAAGCATATCTGAGTGTACTTATCTCTTTGATAAGACCCTCAAAATTTAGAAAGCTTTACATTTAAAAACCACCTTTCCTTCATTTATTAGATGAAAATAAAGCATGTAAAAATGCCTCACAGAAGTTTCAGAATATTAAAAAATATTGAAACTCAGGTTGGAAAAGAAGAGCTGAGCAAGCAAAATGTCCATCTAAAGTCTGTTCTGAAAAGAAATACAGAATAGGTAGAGAGAGAAAAATGTCTTGGCTTTAACAGGAAAATCAGAGTGACATTTCTACAAATACTTGGGGGGGGGGGATAATCCTTCCACATTCAATCAATCCACACCACTCACAGTTGGGAGCTTTCTTTGGTCAGACTGTTGAAACAGAAATCTAATTTATAGAGTGTGTGTCCATCTGTTAAGTCCTGCTTCGAAATTTCCTTCATCATGTTTAACGGAGTTTAACAATTGGTGAAGTTATCTAAACTTTAGACTTAGGTTTAGCCATGAGAACCAGTTTTCCTTTAATGGTTTGCCTCTTTGTTCTCCAAACATCATTTTCCTTCTCGTTTTCTTCCTGTGAGACTTCCTACTATGACAATTAAGTGCTGTGATCCATCTTCAGTTAGGATACAGCTCATTAAAGATCCGAAGTCCTCAATCAGTTTCATAAAATAGACTAGGGTTAGGTGACCAAGGACACATTTTAGGGGCAGTCTGGTATGCTCCTGTAAATGTGATGTGCATGAACACAGGATGGGATGGGACTCATAATGGCACAATTTCACAATTGTATCTGCTAAGATCTTGGACAGGACTCCCCTCACCTGATCTCACCTCAAGCATCCATAACTTCCAGCCAAGATCACAATACCTCCTACATTTGTGTCTTCCGTTCACGCTTCCTTTTACTTCCTAGCATATCCTACAGTGCAATTTGAACCAGGGTGTTTCTACCCAGAGCACAAAAAGGTGCTGTCAGTTGTTGAGAAACAATAAAAAAACCCTATTGTTTCAACTGATTAATTATACATGGATGCTTTTGCAAAACAAAAACAAAAAAACCCACAGGACATGAATTCTGGTTACGTCTCAGGAGGGAGAGGCATGGAATTAAAGCTAAGAAACTAGGATTTTATAGGCAGAATAAAATTGAAAGATAAATAAGTGAATCAATTAAATGTCTAAAAAGCTCCGGTTTTAGCTTCCTCGGGCCCATATCCACAACACATTTTGCAGGACACCAAAACTTAACAAGTCACCTTAGTAAGATCAAACATAAAAACCGACTCAGACGCTTTATCATCCACAGAAGAATCCATATATATACCCACTGTATATATAAGAGGCTCCACAACTCACCCACAACTCTGTCCTGCAGATTTCTGCAAAGACAAACAACACAAATGTGCAAACAGCATCCATCAGAACATTTTACTGGGAGATTATTTTCTTGGAAGCCAAATCGACCGACGCCATTGAAAACGGCTTCGCCGTGGTTTTCAAGACGAGCAATTTGGTTGCTTGATTTGTCGGAATAGGACTCAAAAGATACGATAATAAAAAATACTGGATTTGGTGAAGTATCATCCCTTAACGGTCATGAAATTCCCAAGCTGGAAGCGGACTGAGCCATCACCAAACAAGTTGAGTACGTTTTTTTTTAAAAGGGACCCTGTTTCGTCTTCTCTCTGCAGCCATCCTAATTCAATCGCTTAGTTCTCAAAAGCTTAATGCGGCAAACCTCGTGTCTTTTTTCCCCTCTGTTCCAGGCCACCAAGTACGATGAGCAAAGGATCTCATCAAGCCACAGCCTTCATATTTTCCCCCCCATTTTGCTAAAATGAACCGTAGACCGAGGACTCTAAAAGGCTTAAGAACAAAATATAAATAGGGTTTTGATAAATACTTTTTTCCCTAAATACATACTTAAAGCACTTCTGACGAAAATCCGTGGGCATTGGGATCACTGGGAATCGACTCTTCCTCGGCATCCGTGCTTGGTTTATGATCCTGGAGATCTCTGTGAGGAACACTCTCATTGGCTAACAGAGTCACGGAGAGGTTAGACGTGAGGTCCGTCAAGTGGCCTTTGATCTCCTTCCAGGAAGGCACCGATTCGTGGACCGTGACGGTGTGCTCGTCCATTTGACGCTGCAGGCTGTCCATCTCTTGCCTTTGAGAAACATGGAAGAGAAACAGAATTATTGTTTGGAGCCATGGGGGGGGGGGGGGCACAGTGGTTAGCGCGTAGTATCGCAGGCTGACTCACTGCCCTCTGCCAGGAGTTCGATCCTGAGCGGTTCAAGGTTGACTCAGCCTTCCATCCTTCCGAAGTGGGTAAAATGAGGACTCAAATCGTTGGAGGCAATACGCTGACTCTGTAAACTGCTTAAGAAGGGCTGGAAAGCACTGTGAAGCAGGATATGTCTAATACTGTTGATCTCTCTCTCACTCTCTCTCTCACTCACTCACTGTTTCTCTTTCTCTGCCTGCCTCCTGTCTATATATATCTCTCATCTGTCTTCTATCTATCTCACATTTATATTCTATGATCCATCCATCATCTATCATCTCTGTCTCTCTTTCTCTGCCTGCCTGCCTATTTGTGTCTGTTTAGTCTGTCTATCTCTATCTCTCATCTATCTTCCATTTATATTCTATGATCCATCCATCATCTATCATAACTCTCTGTCTCTCACTGTTTCTCTCTCTCTCTCTGCCTGCCTATTTGTGTCTGTTTAGTCTCTCTCTCTCTCTCTCTCTCTCTCGTCTGTCTTCTATCTTCCATTTATATCCCTCCATTCATCCATTATATCTCTCTCTTTCTCTTTCTCTCATCTATCTATATCATCTCTTTTATTTATCTTCCATCCATATTCTATCATCTACCCATAATCTCTCTCTCTCCTATCTATCAACACACACACGTACCTATCTATTTTCTATCAGAATTCAGTATTGCAGACTAATTCTATCCACAGCCTGGAATTAGATCCTGACCGTCTCAATGCTAACTCAGCCTTTCATTCTTCCAAGGTTGGTAAAATGGGGGCAAGAGGCTGACTCTGTAAGCAGTTTAGAGAGGGCTGTAAAGCCCTGTGAATTGTATATAAGTCTTTATTGCTATTGCTGTTGCTACTAAGAAGAATCCTGCGGAACCATCTGTATTCGTTTCTCAGGTGCTTCTTTGATTACCATCAAAACCCTTCGTTATAGGACTAAGAATATTCACTGGCGATAAAAGCGAGCCAACTCTCAAAACAGCACTTCCGATTCCCCAAATTATTTACAGCACAATTTGAGACTCTTTCTGGGTGTTTTTCGTTTTTGCGCATGGCCAGTTTTGATTTTCTTTTTTTTAAATTGATAGATCATAATTTTTAAAAAAACCAGAAAATGTGACTCACCGGAGTTGCTGGAGGCAGCTGTTGAGGTTCCTCAGTGGCTCTTTACTCACAACTGATGGGGGTTTCATCACCTCTTCTAGCAAAGCAGGAGGGACAGGACAATCGGGAATCTTCACCGGGGTCTCTGGGTTTGAATCTGTCTCCCCCTTGAGTTTCTTCTTTTCAAAAGAAAACGAAAGACCATGGACAACAAGCTTACTTTCAGGTTTACAGTCAACAGTAGAGAATGTCAACCCTGAAGCTGACCTGACCGAAGTCATCTTGACCGCTTCAGTGTTGCCACTAAAGATAGAGGGGATTTGAGATAGCTCGGATTTTGTAGCCAAAACAAAATACTTTCTCTGGAGAAGCAAGGACATTCTCACATCTGGACCGTGGAAGGAGGAGGGAGGTCACCAAACAAAGAGACAGTGCTGTGATTGGACCATGTGACTGGTTGTTTTGAGAAAGTGACAAAACTTTTACTTTTAATTAGGTAAAAACCACAGGAGCCCTCAGAGTCAGTTTTCACCAGATATATGCCGATATATATTTGTGTGTGTTTGTGTGCGTGTGTGTGTGTTTGTGTGTGTGTGTATGTATGTATATATATATATATATGTATATATCCTAGAAACCTGTTCTTTGAGGAATCTACCTGCCTCTTGAGTTTTGCTTGCTATGGGTCTACTGCTTGGAACCCTGACAGAGAACTTAAGAGGGCTTCCCTAGATCCAGAGACCCCAATAGAGGTAGACCTCGACTTACAACCATTTTTAAGTAACTATTTGTAGTTGCAGCATCACTGAAAAAAGTAACATGACTGTTTTTCCACCCATTGCAGCATCCCCTTGGCGATGAGGCCAAAATGTGGATGCATGGCAACTGGCATGTATTTAGAATAGAATAACAAAGTTGGAAGGGACCTTGGAGGTCTTCTAGTCCAACCCCCTGCTCAGGCAGGAAACCCTAAACCACTTCAGGCAAATGGCTATCCAACATCTTCTTACAAACTTCCAGTGTTGGGGCATTCACAACTTCTGAAGGCAACTTCTGTTCCACTGATTAATTGTTCTCACTGTCAGGAAATTTCTCCTTAGTTCTAGGTTGCTTCTCTCCTTGGTTAGTTTCCACCCATTGCTATGGAGAATAGCTTGACTTCCTCTTCTTTGGAGCAACCCCTGAGATATTGGAAGACTGCTATCATGTCTCCCCTAGTCCTTCTTTTTATTAAACTAGACATCCCCAGTTCCTGCAACCATTCTTAATATGTTTTAGTCTCCAGTTCCCTAATCATCTTTGTTGCCCTTCTCTGCACTCTTTCTGTCATTATTTATGATGGCTGTAGTGTCCTGGGATCGTGTAATCCCCTTCTGAGAAGCAAAGTCAATGGGGAAGCCAGTTTCACTTCATAACTTAACAGCTGCAGTGATTCACTTAACAACCATGTCAAGGAAGATCAGAAAACTGGGCAAAACTCACTTAGCTAATATCTCACTGTGTGGTCGTAAGCAGAGGACTATCTATGTACATAGCTGGACTGCAGCAACAGGAGGTCCTTCATAAGTCCAGTCTCACACAGTAGCTAAAAGCAAAAAAAGCAACTTCCAGATCAAAACACCATCTGGATTGCAGGCTTGGGATCGAGGCTAAGGGGAAAGCTCTGTGTGTGTGTGTGTGTGACAACAGAGGGATAATATGCATTTCTCAAGATACCTTTTTCATTTTCCCCCGTTTCAAATCCAGCTTCAGCTGCTGGTTCTGTTGGAGCAGGGTCTTGATGCTGTTCTTCAGTTCAGACATTTTCGCCTGGAGCATGAATTTATCTTTCTGAGTTATGGAAAGATCGTCCCGCACCACCTCCAGTTCCGTCTTGAGGTTCTAGAAGGAAGCACAGATATCCAGGAAACCATTAACAGGATTCTTTATTGGCCAAGTGTGATTGGACACACAAAGAATTTTGCCTAGGATGGGAAACACCTCTAGAATCCAGTGAAAATACCTGGAGAACCAACTGCATGCCTTCCAACTCCTTCTGACTGCGATGCTCGGTCAAATCCAGCTGTTGCTTCAGAGCTTGGAGCTCCCTCTCCTTCTGTTCCACTTCCCATTTGAGGTCTTCCAGCTGCAAGGACAGATAGGCAAGTCAAAGTCACGGCAAGCTTCGGACGGGCTCGTCCTTCGGGAGAGGTCAACAGCCCAAGAGTGTAGGCTTCCATTCAGTGCAAAGCAAAGTCGATTTCAAAGGGGGCTCTCCTTTGCAATCAATCACCCATTCAGGAATTTTGTTCCAAGAATCTGAATTACAATAATACAATAGCAGAGTTGGAAGGGACCTTGGAGGTCTTCTAGTCCCACCCCCTGCCTAGGCAGGAAACCCTATACCGTTTCAGACAAATGGCTATCTAACATCTTCTTAAAGACTTCCAGTGTTGGGGCATTCACAACTTCTGGAGGCAAATTCTGTTCCACTGATTAATTGTTCTAACTGTCAGGAAATTCCTCCTCAGTTCTAAGTTGCTTCTCTCTTTGATTAGTTTTCACCCATTGCTTCTTATCCTACCCTCAGGTGCCTTGGAGAATAGCTTGACTCCCTCTTCTTTGTGGCAGCTCCTGAGATATCGGAAGACTGCTATCCTGTCTCCCCTAGTCCTTCTTTTCATTAAACTAGACATACCCAGTTCCTGCAACCTTTCTTCATATGTTTTAGTCTCCAGTCCCCTAATCATCTTTGCTGCTCTTCTCTGCACTCTTTCTAGAGTCTCCACATCTTTTCTACATCGTGGTGACCAAAACTGGATGCAGTATTCAAAGTGTGGCCTTACCAAGGCATGATAAAGTGGTATTAAAATTATCCATATATTAATCCTGGCTCAAAACCAAACCCTTCCTCTCCAAGAAGTATCGTATTTTTTGTACTATAAGATGTACCAGAGTATAAGATGCCCCATGATTTTGAAGAGGTAAATTTAAAAAAACCCCAGTTTTTGCACTCTGCAGGGCTCCCAAACCCTCTGCACGGCTTGTTTTTTGCAAAAAAAAAGAAAAAAAAAGGGGGGGGGAGCAGAGGTTTGGGAGGCTTATAGAGTGCTCCTGGGGGTTGGGGGGATGGACGGGATAAAAACAGCCCTTTTTCGCTTCTTTTTGCCCACCCAGGAACACTGAACGTCTTTTTTTGCAAAGGCAAAAAATGTTGTATTCTGTGTATAAGACGCGCCCAGATCTTCTCCCTCTTTTTTGGAGGGAAAAGGTGCGTCTTATACTCCGAAAAATACAGTAATTTCAAGATGTGGTAGAATGCAGTCTGGATTCCCAGCAGGGAGGGGCTGTATTCCAGAGGGCCAAGAGACAACAAAATTTAGATAGTTTGGTTAGGAGAAAGAGAATCAAAATAGCTTCTTCCTAGAAGTTCTCAGTCTTTAATGATGTACGGTAGGGGTGTAAAACTCAAGGCCCAGGGGCTGGATCTGGCCCGCGGGGTGCTTAGATCTGGCCCGCGGGGCCACCCTGGAAACAGCAAAGGACTGGCCCATGGTGCCTCCTGAGCTCCGTTTTCGCTGGCGGAGGGTTGCAGGGACACCGTCATAGCCAAAAACGGAGCTCAGGAGCCCGTTTTCGCTGGCACAGCACTCGGGCCACCACAGGTGCCTCCCTTGATACGAGTGACGTTGAGCTGGCCACACCCACCCTGGCCACGCTTACCCCAGCCCACCAAGGTCAAACGCAACCCAGATGCAGCCCTCAATGAAATTGACACCCCTGATGTAAGGAGTTTGGCAAGATTCTGTCTACAGGCGAGGAACCATAAAGGACACTGCGTGTCTTGCCCAGTTTTTGGAGCCTGACACAATCTTTGGGAGTGCCAAGTGAACCAGGAAGCATTTTGTGGCAGCCAGATCTACAATTTTATTACCTATTATCTAGGGCAGTACTGATGGGCTGCAATAGAACAATGAAAACAAAATGCTTAACAAAGTTTTTGTCTTTTCCCCACCTCAGTTAAAAAGTGTAAATTTTACACTTAAAGGGAAACATTAAATAATTATGCGTTGCCCTTCTTCTATCCCCCCCCCCCTCTGATATGCCTTTTCAGAATACACTGAACAGCAATAAAGGAGAATATTTGTAGCTCAGGGTTGAAATGAGCTCGGTGGTTTTCTTGCAGACGTTTCACGACTCAACTAGGGAGTATCATCTGTGCTAGAAGGGATTGGGTTTGGGGGGGAAGGAAGGGGGACTGTGGGGTCCTTGGTGCTCTCTGAGCTTGCTTGCTTTCTTGCAGACATTTCATCACCCAACTAGGTGACACCATCAGAGCACTGATGTTACCTAGTTTGGGTAATGAAACGTCTGTCAGATTTCCTAAAAATGCCCTAATTGATTCATAAGCATCAAGTCAAGTTTACAATACAAAACCAGTCATTTATTAGCACCATTAGGCAAGATCTGTTCGCAGTCAAGCCTCTGCTTTGTTTGGTTTACTCTGAATTTTACCCCTGTTCCTTCCCTCCCTCCCCTCAGTCTGTGTCATAAATCACATTACCCTATAAGATGCACCCCTCCCAAACCAGCTGCAGTAATGTGAGATCTGATTCCAGCTGAGAGTATGAGTGGAATGCACTCCCCCCCCATTCTGTCCCCATGACAACACTGAGAGTTGACAACATCTGCAAGAAAACAAGGAAGCTCAGAGAGCACCAAGGATCCCACGTAGAACATTTCCAATGCAGTTGCACCATAGATTCTTCACCAACTCAGATCTTTTTCCCCTTCCACCCAATTTCCTTTTCACTGGCGATTGTCTTCTACTTGTGTTCCCTCAGTGCTTTTCTACTGCACATGTAAAGCCCAAGTGCTCATCAAGGAGGAAAGGAGCAGCCAAGACCGAGATTTCACCTCTTGGTTTTCTACCGGTTGCTTGTCAAGTTGATCATCCAGCTGCTTCTGCAGAAGCTGAAGCTGGGACCGAGCATCGACTAGCTCTTGCTGGATCTGAGAGACTTCCTCGGAATGCTTTCCATCTTCTGCCCTAGAACAGACAAGAGAATCGAATCCCCTTGAGAACAACATCAATTGTTCTCAGAAACTACTGGCCTACAGCACTGATGAATATGCACTATAGATAGTCCTCAATTGAGCCCAAAATGGATGTTGCTGAGTGAAGCTTCTCAAGTCACAGTTAGCACCTGCTAGAACAGGAGTCCCCAACCATTTGGATCTCAGGGACCTCTAAATTCATAATTTTAAATCCTGCAGACCATCAATACGAACTGCCTAATGACTGGCTGGGTGGGCATGGCTAGGTGGGCATGGGACTGGGTAGGCATGGCCACCACGATGGGCGCCTTGCCAACCTCTACTTGCCACTCCTTGCCTGCCCTCCCAGGCTCCTTAGGGCAGGAAGCAGTTGTTGGAGCTAAGCAGTGGCCAGAGAAAGAATTGACAAAACAGCTCAGTTCAAATTGGATCTGACCGAGAAGGGAGCAGAAGCACCTCACTGAGGACTACCAGCATAGGCTTTCCAAGTAGAGGGAAGACCTGCGTGAGTGCAAGGCCAAGTACCGGTGCCTGGAGGCTTAGCAGGCTGAGATGGTCAGCCAGTTCCAGGCCATGATGCAGTCCCACTGGAACGAGGCCCTCCGGCTCTTCGCTACCAGCGGCTCTTCCCTCCAGCCTTCACCCAAAGCCCCCCACCAGGAGGCTAAAGCAGACTCCAAGTTGGAATTTCTGCCCCGCATAAAAAGACCCCAAAGGGGGAGACTCTCTGCAGCAACACAAACATTCATTGTCCGTATCCATCCCAGGGGCCGTAGTTTGAGGACCCCTGATTTAATGCAATTTTTAAAAATGCAAATGATTTTTCTGCGGACCACCAAACTTTTCTCGCGGACCAGCAGTGCTAGAAGTTAGCTAAAGGTCAATGGCAGCCCAAGGAGGGGCTGGACTTCATTCGCTTGTGGCCACATAGAGATTCCAGGCTGGTACCTCTTTTACTCCACCCCAACGGGAGGTTCCACCAGCCCTTCTGTAGGTTGCCTCTCTAGCTCATTGTCCCAGGTACGCAAGCTCACTTGCCTAGTTCATGCACGACTGAGGCAGCCAACTGCACACGGCCTGAGAAACGTCAGGGTTTAAACACTCACTGCAACTTGTCGACTTCAGCCTGGAGAGCCCCAATCAGGGCTTCTTTGTCTTGGAGCTCTCGTTTGACTTCGCCGAGTTCCAGGGCGGCAGCTTTATAATGCCGGTGGTTGTGCGCGGACTCCGCTTTCGTCGTCGTAACCTGCCAGAAGCACGATGCATCATTACAACACTGGCATAACGCAGCCCTTTCCCAACCTCGGGGAGGGGGAGGGGGTTTCCTACAGATGGGGTTTCCCGCTCCTCACACTAGGAGGTTCCAGCTGGGTTGGCTAGGAATTTTGGCCTTCCTGTCTCTGACGTAGCAGGAGAGCAACTCAAAAAAAAAGAATTAAGGATATAGAAGTACAACATGATGCAGCTATCCTTAGTAAGGTGGGTAACCTGAAATTGCTGAGCCAATACAAACGTACCGTATTTTTCAGAGTATAAGACACACCTTTCCCCCTTTAAAAGAGGGTGGAAATTTGGGTGCGTCTTATACACTGAATGTAAGCCCACCCACCCACCGTCCCCCACCCTTTGGCCTCTGTCTCCCAGCAATTTACCTCCTTGCAGCAAACAGGGAAAATGGGGCTTGCGGAGGCTGCAATAGGCTATAGCAATCCCTGCAGCCTGAAACAGCTGATGAGCGGGAGGCCTGTGCTTAAACCGAAAGTAAAAATTGCAGTTTGCTCCACAAGGCAGAAGCAGTTTTTTTTTTCTTGTGCTAATCAGGCTGTTTGCTGCAAGGAGGTAAGTCAATAATTATAAATGCCTATAGAATGTTCAAATTATTAGACTTATTTTTTTAAAGACAGCTTTATTATTGTTCTAGACAACTTAACAAAATGAAGCAGCTTTTTAAAATAAATGCTTGATCTGAAGAGGCCCCGGCTATTGTATCTTCCTTTAAATAGCAGAGAATAACGTATACTTCCAGAAAGCCACATCAATTTTAACAGCATCTGTACAAGTATAGTCTGAAATGTGACACTACAAACAGTGTATATTGTCTGTACTGTTTGCTGTTTGTTGCAAGGAGGCAAATTGCTGGGAGGAAGAAGCAGATTTTCCCCCCTGGTTTTCCTCCCCCAAAGCTAGGTGCGTCTTATACTTCAGAGCGTCTTATACTCCGAAAAATACAGTACTTTTCAAGTAGGCAGCTATTTGAAGGTACAACTACCAAAACCTCTTAGGGAGATATTTACACGAGCGAGATTCAAACAGCTTGACACAATGGTAAGATATGGGAGATTCCATTCTATACCCTACAATGAGCATCTCTGCATTTGCGGAGCGGCAGAGGGAGAAGACCTGGCTCACATCCTATTGGATGGTTGCTTGTATAAGGGGGTGAAAGGCAGGTACCTTGGTCCAGATAACAAATGGATGACCCACTGGGATACCCATTGTCAGGCCTGCAGCCATCTTTTCTTTCGGATCTTTGGCCTGCCACACTTTCTCTCATTATTCTACAATGCATTTTCTATTGTGGGAAAATGGGAGGGGGGATTGTAAGGAGTGAGATGCTATGTAGCCATAACAAAATTCTTTCTAGAAAGCCAAGGTCATCCTTTGTCTTTGCACCTCTGCACCCGACTGGAACTGGATAGGTGGAACTGCCAGCATAGCAGTGGGAGATTGGACCATGTGATGGGCTTGTGGGTAGGGGGGGAAAGATCTTGAACTTTCAACTAGGTGGGGAAAACCGGGAAGCTTTCAGATTCGGGTTTTCCCAGATGTGCCAACATGGCTGTCTTAATAAATTGGAACTTTGAGCAATACTTTGCCTTGGACTCTGATTTCCTTTTGGATGCTATTTGGAACCCTGACACCCATATCAAAACAACTTACTTTATGTGCATCCAGAACCTGAAAATAACATTGAACACAGCACAGTACTAAAACAAAATGGTTCGGTTGAGATCTGCATACTTGGGACTGATTGGGGTAGATTGTAAGGGTGACACTGAAATAATATGAATATTCCAACCCATTTGTAGGACAGTCTGTGTGTGTGTTAGGAGACAGGAAGAAAAGATGCTCCTTAGCAAATAGTCAGATAAGATGCAGCCTAGCCCACAGCTGCATAATGGGCGGGGCAAGAGATTCAGAAGGGGTCCACCCTAGCTTCTCAGGCTGTCAAGGAGACGGTGGGAGAATTGCACTTTTAAATTTGCAAGATTCTGTCAATAAAGTAGAATTAGTTTATCAGGTTGTGTTCTGGTATACTTGACCCAGCCTGGGTTTAGCCAAGGAATCCAAATTGCTCGGCGACAACTGGCTGCTCCCAAACTCCTCATATTTATTTCCCAGCGAGGGAGGGGCTGGCTAGCATTCTATCTCTGCCTTTTCCCCGAGAGCCGGCTTATTGTTTTCCGTTGCTCTCCTCTCCTTTCCTTTCTTCGCATCCGCGCATCTGGGATGGGTCCCATCTGCTGTTCCTCCTCACTCAGCTCAGGCCCCTTAACCTCCTCCTCGTCTGACTCTGCTTCTGGCTCTGCTGGCAAGCCGATGGGCCACAACAACCTGCACAACATCACATTTCTAAGTCTCACATCTTGGCAATATTCACAGGAATTCTGGGCTCATTTATACCGTATATGCCATCTTGACCTCCTGCCCAGAGGTGACCAAGCACCCAGGGATTCCTTAACCGAGCTCTGAACGCTTTCAGCCAGGATTGTACCTGTTCCTTGAGACTGAGGACGTTGGCTTTTTCCGTCTTCAAAGCCATTTGCAAAGTCTGAATCAGCTGCTTCATCTTTTGATCTTCTTCTTCTTTGCTTCTCAGAACCGCCTGGACCTGGAAGATGGGGAGATCACAAAGCAGAGAACGCACCTTTTATTTCTGCACCCGTTTATTATTTCATGCGCCCGCACAACAAAGGACCTGCCTTGGCGCTGGAGACTTGCTGGATGAGTCAGGGGAGCTACAGTCGAAAGCAGGGGTGTGCAACTCGATTTTGTTGAAGGCCGCATCTGGGTTGTGTTTGACCTCAGGAGGGAGGGGCAGAGGGGCATGGCCAGGGGGTGTGGCCAGCTTGAAGTCCCTCATGTTGGGGGCTCTTGTGTTCAGTGGAGGTAAGTGGGAAGAGGAGGAGGACAAGTTTTCATAATAATGGAAAAAGAGAAGGATAAGGGCTTTTTTATAGAGGAGGAGGAGAAAGAAGATGAGAAGGAGAAAGAGAAGAAGGAGGAAAATGAGGAAGAGAAGGAAGATGAAGAGGAGGAAGAGAAAGGAGGAGGAGAAAGAGGAGGAAGAGGAGAAGGAGAAAGAGGAGAAAGAAGGAAGAGGAAGAGGAGAAAGAAGGAGGAAGAGAAGGAGGAGGAGGAAGAGGAGAAGGAGGAAGAGGAGGAGGAGGAGGAGAAAGAGAAGGAAGAGGAAGAGAAAAAGAAGGAAGAGGAGAAAGAGAAAGAAGGAAGAGGAGAAGAAAGAGGAGGAGGAGAAAGAAGGAAGAGGATGAATAGGAGGAGAAAGAGAAGGAAGAGGAGAAGGAGAAAGAGGAGGAGGAGGAGAAAGAAGGAAGAGGATAAATAGGAGAAAGGAGGAGGAGGAAGAGGGGGAGGATGAATAGGAGGAGAAAGAAGGAGGAGGAGAAAGAGAAGGAAGAGAAAGAGAAGGAAGAGGAGAAGGAGAAAGAGAAGGAAGAGGAGGAGAAAGAGGAGGAGGAGGAGAAAGGAGGAGGAGGAAGAGGGGGAGGATGAATAGCAGGAGGAAGAGAAGTAGGAGGAGGAGAAAGAGAAGGAAGAGGAAGAGGAGAAAGAGAAGGAAGAGAAGGAGAAAGAGAAGGAAGAGGAGGAGAAAGAGGAGGAGAGGAAAGAAGGAAGAGGATGAATAGGAGGAGAAAGAGAAGGAGGAGGAGAAAGAGAAGGAGGAAGAGGAGGAGGAGAAGTCTACCTGGAGATTCAATTGCACCAAATCCGCCTCTCTCTTGGCCAGAGCTGCTTCCAGGATGCGGTTGTGCTCTCTCAGAGCTGCGTTGGACTGGCCAAGGCCAGTGAGCTTTCCCCGCTCGTGTTCGAGTTCCAGCGAAAGCTTCTTGTTGGCCTCTTCCAGGCGCTTGATCTTCCTCCTGAAGCCTCTTGCTTCTTGAAGCTGCGGGGCCACGCAAACAATAAAGACACTGCACTCAGTTAAAAATAAAATAAAATACTGTCCCCTGTCCCTGAAGATCTTTCTCAGGGGTATCTCAGCATCACTCAAGGATGCGGCCCAAAACAAGATTTGGATGGCTAGAAAACTACACTTAATTCTGAAGACGAGATGGATAAGATAGCTTATACTTCCAAGGGACCCATTTCTTTCTCTTCTTCAACTCTTGGAAATACTTGAGTTTGTTTTTTAATCTAATAGGGCAACGACGTCTATATAAACAAACTCAACTCTCTCCTGGCACTGATGATGTTACCTACTTGGGTAATGAAACACCTGCGAAAAAACGAGAGAGGAACAAAGACCACCCCCCAAGTCCCCCCCCCCTTCACAAACACCACTCCCTCCTAGCACTGGTGATGTTACATAGTACAATCGTGAAACGTTTGCAAGAAAACAACCCAGCTCAGAGAGCCCCAAGGACCCCACAGTTTTCAACCTAACTTGGAAAAGAGTTGACTGCTTGCCCCTAACTCCGCCATTTTCAGGAATTGGGGTTGAAGGATTGAAATTGGATGATGGAAAATGCCAAAGATGTTGACTCCTTCACTCCTTATCAAGAACCAAGAACGGCTTCAATGGGGTTTCAAGTAAACCTTTGGCCATATCCAACCCAACTAACCAACTAACCAACCCACACTCGATTGTGGAGTCAAACCCAGTGGTGGGATTCAGCCAGTTCGCACCTATTCGGGAGAACCGGTTATTAACTTTCTAAGCCAGTGTTTCTCAACCTTGGCCAACTTGAAGTCCTGTGGACTTCAACTCCCAGAATCCCCCAGCTTCTGGGAATTGAAGTCCACCAGACTTCAAATTGGCTAAGGTTGAGAAACACTGTTCTAAGCAGTTTGGAGAACCGTTGTTGGAAGAAATCCCATTTTGTTTTTTCCCACTTTACAGGGCTAATCCTGTAAGGAAGGCAGGAAGGAAACATTCTGGTGTTGTTTCTAGCTTAATTTTTATTGCCCTGGTTACAGAAACTGCATCTCCTGTTAACCCTTATTACCATTGTAACAGCTAAGGCGAAGCGCCCATCGATGTGAGTGATATTGAGTTGGTCACGCCCACCCAGTCACATGACCACCGAGCTACACCTACCCAGCTGGTCATTAGGTCAGAGAACCGGTTGTTAAATTATTTGAATCCCACCACTGAGTCAAACCAGTTGCATTATGGCTTGGTTATGTCTAGGTAAGATGGTGGAGCAACTCAATAAACTAGGGGAGCCAAACTCAAGGCCCGTGGGCCACATCCAGCCCACAATGTGATCAGTTCCGGTCCGCGGGGCCGTCCTGGTCTACCCAAAGATCGGGCCAAGTCTATGTGATGCGAAGAGGAAACATGCCAGCAGTTTGAGGAGTGGCATCAAACTAGCCACACCCACCCAGTTGGCCACATCTGCCCCCTCAGACGTCACCCACAGGGCCCTCAGTGAAATTGAGTTTGAGACCCCTTCAAGGAGCCCTTTAGCCATTACCTCATCTTCAAGCTCAAGGACTTTTTCTCGGTATTCCTCCAGTTCTTGGCTGGTGAGCGAGATGACTTCCTGAAGCTCTTTCTCCAGAACCATCTTACTGTGGGTTAGGGACTGCAATTCCGCCTCCAGAGTCCGGATCCTTTCCTGAAGGCCGGAGGGAACATTCTGGGTTAGTGTCCCCGCTCGAACAAGGGTGCAATGGTTTTAGAACAGCAGTGACCAACCAGTGGTCCGTGGAACACTGGTGGTCCACGAGAAAATCTTGGTGGTCTACAGAAAAATTATTTGCATTTTTTATATTGCACTAAATCAGGGCTCCTCAGACTACGGGATGGATACCTGCAATGAATGCTTGTGTTGCTGCAGAGAGTCTCCCCCTTCGGGGTCTTTTGATGCAGGTCAGAGGGGGGCAGAAATTCCGACTTGGGGTCTGCTTCAGCCTCCTGGTGGGGAGCTTTGGGTGAAGGCTGGAGGGAAGAGCCGCTAGTAGCGAAGAGCCGGAGGGCCTCGTTCCAGTGGGACTGCATCATGGCCTGGAACTAGCTGACCATCTCAGCCCGCTGAGCCTCCACCGGCACCTGGCCTTGCACTCCCGCAGGTCTTCCCTCTGCTTGGAAAGTCTATGCTTGTAGCCCTCAGTAAGGAGCTTCTGCTGAGCCTCCTTCTCAGCCAGATCCAATTTGAACTGAGCTGTTTTGCCAACTCTTTTCTCATGGTGGCTGCTTAGCTCCAACAACTGCTTCCTGTTGGGACCCTAAGGAGCCCCTGGTGGGCAGGTTATGAGTGGCTGGGAGGGGCGAGTAGAGGCCGGCGAGGCGCCCCTCGACGTGAGTGACACTGCATTGGCCACGCCCACCTAGTCACACGACCACCTAGCCACGCCCACCCAGCTGCTCATTAGGCAGATCATATTTTAAATCCGCGGGATTTAAAATTTTGATCCCTGAGGTCCAAAAGGTTGGTGACCCCCGTTTTAGAAGATCAAGGAAATGAGGGTTGCTTACCAGGCTAGCGTGGTTATTTTCACTCTCGAGAAACTGGGCCTTGAGTTCAATTAGCTCAGCTTCGGACGACTCCTTGGCCGCAAGGGCCTCCTGAAGGCGCCGGCTGAGGACGCCAACGGCATTCTCATACGCTTTGTGCTTGGCCTTCATCTCCTTCTGTGCCGTGGTCAGATCGCAGCCCAACCTCTTCATTTTCTGCTTCTGTTCAGTAATGGTTCTACAAAGGGAACCCAACAGTAAAGGACAGTCAGTAAAGGAGCACGGTGGCTCGCGTGGTTACGATGCTGGCGGACGAGCAGCAAACCCGCGTTCGGGACCTGAGTGGCACCGTGGGATGGGGCGAGCTCCCGTCCTTGGCTCCAGCTCCTGCCAGGGACATAAATGAGCTCCCAAATGGGTACGCCGCAGGGATGTCACCGGGTAATCCTTTCAACCCAAAAGCCCTTTGGTGTGTTGTGGCCTGTCAGCCACCAGCCCCTCCAGCAGCCAAATCAGAAGAAGAGGCGTGGGAGTCAGGGTCAGCATCAGAGCTCCGAGGGGGAAGAGGGAATGGAGCTGGCAGAGAGAGAGACAGAAGCGGAGCCTGGGCTGGCCGTTAGCCCTCAGATGGAGAGTCAGCAACCCCCAGGTCTGGAGGTGGCTGATGGGGAAAAAGAGGAACAGCTGGGTAGAGTGCCTGGCGCATGGATGCCCAGAAGGCAGAGGAGAGGAGAGCAGTGGAAATCGATGGGCTGGTCCTTGGGATGGAAGAGCCACTGCTGCTGGTGAAGCCCCACCCTAGCTCTGGAGATGAAAGGCAGGGGGCGGAGATGAATAGAGGTGGCAGATAACTCATATTCTGCCGGAAATATGAAAGGAACACCCCAACTGGGCGTTGCTCCCCCCTCTCCCCCCGGTGACATCACTGGGTAATCAACCCAGAAATAATTCAGTGCTTCTGACACGAGCGCGATGTAAGCAGTTAGTAATACAGGTAGTGTTTGACATACAACGGTGCGTTTAGCAACAGTGGGAAGGTTGTAAAGCACCAATGTCACAATAACACGCCAACTGACGAGGACGCATACAATGTACAATTCTTAGGACAGAATCAACAGTATGACATAACATGCGTCACTTCGTCCCCCAAGTTTTGTAATGGTCAAAAGGGCAAATAGATTACCTAAGAACGGATAAAGGTAATGTGTTAAGATTTAGCTAAACTAACACAAGCTATACTCACATCTTGGTTTCTTGTTGCATTTCATCAACTTGTCGTTTTAAGTCTTCATTGATTTTGACAAGAGCTGACATCTGTCCTTGGTCAAACCGCAAAGACTGGAAAATTTGGAAAAAGCCCAAAAGAAAAAATTGAAACGATAACATTCTTTAATGCGGCAAGCTTACAAATTTAGGGACAAGGCTGATTTAAAGAAAGAAATGCAGGCAGCCCTCGAGTTACGACCACCACCGAGGCCAAAATTTACATCGCTAAGGGAAAACATTTGGTTAAGCGAGTTTGACCCGTGTTATGACTTCTCTTGCCACCGTTAAGAAAATCGCTGCCTTCGCTAAATTAGTCACGTGGTTGTTAAGTGAACCCCGTTTCTCCATCACCTTTGTCAGAAGCTCACAAAACGGGATCACGTGACCATCATAAATATGAGTCAGTTGCTAAGCGTCCCAATTTTGGTCATGTGACTATGTGGATGCGGCAAGAGTCGTAGGTGTGAAAAACGGTCATAAGTCACTTTTTTCAGCATGGTTGTAACTTCAGTCACTAAATGAACTGTTGTAAGTGGAGGGCTGCCTGTATTGTGAATTATGTTTGCTTTACTTTTTCTTTACTCTCTACTTTACTCTTTACTTTACTTTTTACTTCACTTCACTTTTTACTTTATTTTTTACCTTACTCTTTACTTTACTTTTTACTTGACTTTCCTTTTACTTCACTTCACTACTTTTTACTTCACTTTTTACTTCACTTCACTTCACTTTTTCTTTACTCTTTACTTTTTACTTTACTTTTTACTTTACTTTTTACTTTACTGATTAGCCGTTGGGCCATATCAAAGTGCAGAGTCCCAGACACAAATTATTACTGAAATCGGATAAAAACAATTTAAAATGAAATTGGAATAAAATACAATTCAAAATGAAATCGAAATAAAAAATCACAATACTTTAATATAGAGTTAAATAAACTATGATAAAATTATATTTCAGAGTCGCCCTTACAACCTACCCCTGATTATGAAAAAAAGAACGATTTTAAAAAAGGAGGGAAAAACCACAGAAATGTCCCGGGTTTTTTTCCTATTCATTTCTTAAATTTAGCTTTCCTTCCCACCTGTAGCTCTGTCTCCATGTTGTTTCGTTCTTTCTGAGCCAGCTGGAGTTGGCTCTCCAATTCCTCCATCTGCTGCTGAATTTGCAACAGTTCCTTTGCTAGCTTTGAGTTCTCCAGCTCCGTGGATTTCTTCTCACCCTGCAGCTGAAGGAATTGCTGCTTCAGCTGTTTGATTTCAGTGTCCAACTTTTTCTTGGTGGACTTCAGTTCGCGGATGAGCTGGTCTTTGGACAGGGCATCTCGGCGGTAGGCTTCCACCATCACCTGCGGGTCAAGAACCAAACATAATTGTTTGATGGAAAATATTACGGGATATCAAACTCTGTTTTTACAGGAAGCTGGCAGTTGGGAACCCAGGAAATATATACATATATTTACCACTTTATAAAACCCTAGTAAGACCACAGCTGGAACAGTGCAACCAATTTTGATCACTACAAAAAAGATGTTGAGACTTTGGGGGAAAAAAGATCAGAGACGAGCAACTAAGATGATGAAAGGCCTGGAGACTAAACCATATGGAGAATGGCAGAAGGATTTGGGTCTGGCTAGTCTAAAGAAAAGAAGAATTAGGGGTGACAGGATAGCAGTATTTCAGTATTTGAGGAGCTGCCACAAAGGAGAGGGGGTCAAATTATTCTCCAAAACACCGGAGGGCAGGACAAGAAACAATGGATGGAAACTAATCAAGGAGAGAAGCAACCTGGAAATGAGAAGAAACTTCCTAACAGTGAGGACAATTAACCAGTGGAACAGAAGTTGCCTTCAGAAATTGTAGGCGCTCCATCACTGGAGGTTTTCAAGAAGAGACTAGACAGTCGCTTGTCTGAGATGGTATAGGTTGTCCTGCTTGAGCAGGGGGCTGGACTAGAAGATCTCCAAGGTCTCTTCTAGTTCTAGTTCTGTTCTATTTCTATTCCTATTCCAGATGTTAAACACGTGTAATCTAAAAGTGAAAAAATTAGCTTGATTTTAGGGGGGGAAAAACCTCCCCACAATTCCCAGGCAGGAAACTATAGTTGAGAAACAGATAGTTCTCAATTCACAAGCATTGATTTAGCAACTGTTTGAAGTTATGACAGCACTGAAAAAAAGTGACTTACAGCCAGTCCTTGAACCTACGGCTGTTGATTGTATAGATTCTCCTGCTTGAGCAGGGGGCTGGACTAGAAGATCTCCAAGGTCTCTTCTAGTTCTGTTGTGTTCTATTAAAGGATTAAAATTAGGGCGCTTGGCAACCAACATGGATTTATGACAGGTATAGCATCCAAGGGTCGTCTGGTTACCCTCGGCTGACCGTCCCATCCGGCTCCCAACAAGTGAAGTTAATGGCAGAAGCCTGATTGGTTACATTCACTTAAGAACGGCAGTATATTCACTTAGCAACCGAAGCAAAAAAAGCAAAGGTTGCAAAATTGAGCGGGACTCATTGAATGCTGACCTTGCTTAGCAACGGAAACGGAAACCTACAAATCTGTCTTGTTTAAGTCGAGGATTATTTCAGGGG
Source organism: Thamnophis sirtalis (assembly GCF_051295495.1). Classification (NCBI taxonomy): domain Eukaryota; kingdom Metazoa; phylum Chordata; class Lepidosauria; order Squamata; family Natricidae; genus Thamnophis; species Thamnophis sirtalis. The sequence goes on from NW_028261382.1 coordinate 61,663,319, forward strand.
GTTAATTGGACAGTGACAGTTAAAGGCACGGATAAAACATTTCATATGTTCCAGTTTCTCCAAAGTGAGAAAATTTAGCAAAAAGTACACGCGTAGGTACCTTCTGTTGGAGATATTGTTCCTTCACTTTCTGGGTTTGCTTCTTCAGGTTTGTACTTTCCTGTTGCAAGTTTTCCACCTACCAGAACAAAAAGAGGAAACATTGGATAAGAACGAAATCTGCATCTCTATATCTGTCTGGTTTGGCTCTGCAACCAAAGAAGACAGACAAGAGACTTCAGAGGAGAATCAGAACTGCATGAAAAACAATTGCTGCCAACCTGCCTTCCATTGAGGACCTGCACACTGCACGAGTCAAAAAGAGGGCTGTGAAAATATCTACAGACCCCTCGCACCCTGGACACAAATTCTTTCAATTCCTACCCTCACAATTAAGCTATAGGGCACTTCATACCAGGACAACTAGACAAAGGACAGTTTTTTCCTGAATGCCATCACTCTGCTAAACAAATAATTCCCTCACCACTGTCAAACCATTCACTAAGGCTGCATTACTATTACTATTAGTCTTCTCATCGTTCCTATCACCCATCTCCTCCCACTTATGATTGTATGACTGTAACTTTGTTGCTTGTATCCTTACGATTTATATTAATATTGTTTCCTGATTGTTTATTTGTACCTTATGATTCTTGACGAATGTATCTTGTCTTATGATGTACACTGAGAGCATATGCACTAAAGACAAATTCCTTGTGTGACCAATCACACTTGGCCGATACAAAATTCTATTCTATTCTAATTCTATTCTATGTTCTATTCTATGTTCTATTCTATTCTATGTTCTATTCTATTCTATTCCAGTTCTAATTTCTACTCTATTCTATTGTATTCTAATTCTTTTCTAATTCTATTCTCTGTTCTATTCTAACCTGTTCTATTCCAGTTCTAATTTCTATTCTATTCTAATTCTATTCTATGGTCTATTCTATTCTATTCCAGTTCTAATTTCTACTCTATTCTATTGTATTCTAATTCTTTTCTAATTCTATTCTCTGTTCTATTCTAACCTGTTCTATTCCAGTTCTAATTTCTATTCTATTCTAATTCTATTCTATGTTCTATTCTATTCTATGTTCTATTCTATTCTATTCCAGTTCTAATTTCTACTCTATTCTAATTCTATTCTAATTCTATTCTAATTCTATTCTAATTCTATTCTAAATTCTAATTCTATTCTAATTCTATTCTCTGTTCTATTCTAATCTGTTCTATTCCAGTTCTAATTTCTATTCTATTCTATAAAAATTCAGGGTTTCCTGCAGTCATGAAGCAAGACTCAACCTAGGAAACCAACATTTTAATTTCCATCATTCTAGCCAAATACTTGTATTTGTAATAGTTCATTTAGTGACTGTTCAAGGTTACAACAGCACTGAAATAAGTGACTTATGCTTTATGACATTTTTCACAGCTACTATTACAGCATCCCCATGGGCACGTGATCAAAATTAAGACGCTGAGCAACTGGCTCGTATTTATGATGGTTGCAGTGTCTTGGGGTCACGTGATCCCCTTTTGCTACCTTCTGTTCAGCAATAAGAGGAGGAGGAAGGAGGAGGGGGAGGAGGAGAAAGAGAAGGAGGAACAGAAGAAGGAAGAAGGAGAAGGAGAAAGAGAAAGAGAAGGAAGAGGAAGGAGAAGGAGAAAGAAAAGGAGGAATAGGAAGAAACGGGAGAAGGAGAAGGAGGAAGAGGAGGAGAAGGAGAAGGGAAAAGAAGGAAAAGGAAGGAGGAAGAGGAGAAAGAGGAGAAAGAAGGAAGAGGAAGAGAAGGAAGAGGAAGGAGGAGGAGGAAGAGGAGAAGAAAGAGAAGGAGACAGAGAAGGAGGAGGAGGAAAAGGGAAAAGAAGGAAGAGGAAGAGAAGGAAGAGGAAGGAGGAGGAGGAAGAGGAGAAGAAAGAGAAGGAGACAGAGAAGGAGGAGGAGGAAAAGGGAAAAGAAGGAAGAGGAAGGAGGAAGAGGAAGAGAAGAAGGAGAAAGAGAAGGAAGAGGAAGTAGGAGGAGGAGGAAGAGAAGAGGGAAGAGGAAGAGGAGGAGGAAGAGGAGGAGAAAGAGAAGGAAGAGGAGGATCAGCAATAGGTTAATAGGGAAGCCAGCTTCATTTAACAACCTTGTTACTAACTTAAC
>NW_028261382.1:62213006-62248215 GCF_051295495.1 Thamnophis sirtalis
TTCAGCAGCTCAAAAGCGTCAATGTACAGGCAGGTCCTTGACTTAAAATCGTTTGTTTAGGGACAAAGTTCAAAGACACAACGGCATTGGAAAAAGTGGTTTACGGCCGGTCTTTGCTACTGTGACCCACACTCAAGAGCCATCGTGGCTTAACAGAAGGTGCATAAAAATGTCAGGCACAAACAACCAGACCCAGCTGTGTAGAGTTCAAACTAGCTATCGTATTTTTGGGAGTATAAGACGCACTAGAGGCAAATTTAAAAAAAAGGTTTTGCACTCTGCAGACCTCCCAAAAACAGCCCTTTTTTTTGTTGCAAAAATGGGACTGTTTTTTGTCAAAAAAAGGGCATGCATAGCCTTTAGGAGGCTTCCAGAGTGCTCCTGGTGGCTGGGTGGGGGGAGGAAAACGAGCAAAAAAATGGCCCATTTTTTGCTCATTTTTTCCCTCCCAGCCCCCAGGAGCACACTGGAAGCCTCCTAAAGGCTATGCATGGCCATTTTGCAAAAGGAGCAGGGTTTCGGGAGGCCAAAAATGCTGTATTCAGTGTATAAGATGCACCCAGATTTTCACCCTCTTTTTTGAAGTAAAAGGTGCTTCTTATAATCCCAAAAATACAGTAGCTACTTTATTGTTCTCTTCCTATAATACAGGAATCTTCCCTCACGGAAAATGCTAGCTAAGGCTCTTGAGCGTTCATGGGTGGCCGATTTCTAGCATTTACGTAACGAGTCCAGGTTAATACTTCTCCTGAGTCTTCCTCCCAACTGGGATAGTTGCTCTCCAAATTAACCCCAGCCATCTTGGCTTGCTTAAGAAACCATGATTTAGGAAACCTGAGGTTCCCCAAGATGAGAAGCTCAGCTCCTGTCCCCCCCACTCCCCTTACTTCCTTTTGAAGGACTAGCCAGGTTCGGGGCAATGAAAAGCCGCTTAGATCCCTCTTATGGGTCTTTCCGACGGCAAAGAACACTCCACCAGGACAGAAACGAGTGGCATAATGCCCAATCCTGCATGTGTGTCTTTCTGGCCACACTTCCTGCTCCTGATTCAACCCCATTCACAATCTTCTTAACCTTCAGGCTCGGTGGAGAGAAGGTTTCCTGGCCTTACAGCTCCAGAATAATTCGCCAAGGCGACCTCATTGTACGCTGGCCTCTTCATTCAATAAACAATCTCAGCCAGTAAGTCGGTCAGGGAAGATGGGGGAGGGGTGGAGAGGAGGGGAGAGAATCAACCACGAGTTCTCTGAAACGGCCTAGTCCTCCCAAAGCCCCCTACCACCACCTTATTTTTCCAGGTCAGCAGACAGTAATTTGAGGTGCTCGCGATAAAAATCAGACACCGCCACACGCTCTTTCTCTCTCCTTAGGACAATGCTGTGCCTTTATTAGATTTGCTGCTACGGCGTGCCCGTAATATGTTCTCTAAATGGCAGCTCTCAGGTCAAACACGTCTCTTGGTCAATTTACTACAGGACCACCACTCCGCCCCCTCCTGGTTGCTGCTGGTGTGGATTCTCTCAAGAGTATCTTTTATTCTCCAGGCTAGGCTGGAACAATTGACTCTTGGGGTGGGGGGGGAGGTTGCAGAAAAGGGGCTGCCATATGCTGCTCCCCTTTTTCTCCTGCTTCTCCACTGATGATGTTCCCTAGTTGTGGAAATGCAGGTCAGCAAGCAAAACAACCAAGAGAGCACCAAGGACCCCGTAGTCCTCCTTTACCCTCCACAAATCCCACTCCCTTTTCAGCACTGATGATGTTCCCTAGTTGGGTAATAAAATGTCTGCAAGAAAACAACCAAGAGAGCACCAAGGACTTCATGGTCCTCCCCACTCCCACAACCCTACTCTCTTCTAGCACTGGCTATGTTCCCTAGTTGGATAATAAAATGTCTGCAAGCAAAACATTTCATTTCTTTTTCATTTTTTCATTTTCACTTTATTTGTATGCCGCCCTTTTCCCTGGGGGGACTCAGGGCGGCTCACAGTTCAAAAGGGGGGGGGAAGGACAAACAATTTACAACATGGAGACACTACATCATTTAAGAACACAACAGTCATACAATTCGAGTGGGGTTAGAATCGTTAACCCCAGGCCAGCCGGGACAGCCAGATTTTAAGGGCGGCGTGGAAGGACTGGAGGGTGGTGAGGGTCCGAATCTCCACGGGGAGTTTGTTCCAGAGGGTCAGAGCAGCCACCGAGAAGGCTCTCCTCCGGGTAGTTGCCAGTCTACACTGGCTGGCTGACAACCAAGAGAGCACCAAGGACTTCATGGTCTTCCTCCTCCTCATCCCACTGATGACATAACCTAGTTTGGTAATGAAATCATTATCTTTTAATGACCCCATAATCCCTTGCAGGGTGGAGTCTGGGTATGAATGAAGCAGAGTGTTTACTGGCCGGATGCCCTTCCTGTCACCAATACGGAACTGTTCTCTTGTTCCTTCTCCTGCTCCCCCCCACTCCATCACCGCCACCACCTTTTTCTACTCCCTCCTAGCACGGATGATAACCCCTCCTAGTACTTGAGAGACCGCCTGCTGCCAATTACCTCCACTAGACCGATTAGATCCCACAGATTAGGCCTCCTCCGAATTTCATCCGCCGGCCAGTGTCAACTGGCGACTACCCGGAGGAGAGCCTTCTCTGTGGCTGCTCCAACCCTCTGGAACGAACTCCCCGTGGAGATTCGAACCCTCACCACCCTCCAGGCCTTCCGCAAAGCCCTTAAAACCTGGCTGTTCAGACAGGCCTGGGGCTGAAGAACTATTGCCCCCGTCTTGAATTGGTATGACTGTTGTGCATTTTAAATTATGTATTGTTTTTGTGTTGTTTTAATTTTCTGTTTGTATCCCCCTTCCCTGGTTGAGTTGTGAGCCGCCCTGAGTCCCCTTCGGGGGAAAAGGGCGGCATATAAATAAAATTAACATTCAACATTCAACATGATGTTCCCGAGTTGGGTAATGAAAAGCCTGCAAGAAAACAGCCAAGCTCAGAGAGCACCAAGGACCCCTTGCTGTTTCCTTTGGGCATGCAGGGTGTTTTTTTTGGGGGGGGGGGTGCCTCAAGAGGACGTATGCATGCCAGTTGGCGTTCACCAAGAAGCTCAACGTATCTTTGCTGGGGAATAAAGTACCAAGAAGGGGGAGGAGAACAAAAAACAAACAAACAGTTGGCCCTTCAGCCTATTAAAAACAGCTGCAGGCTTTTGAGACTCCTGCAGGCTTGCCAAATCAGCACCAGGCGACCTTGGGAGAGTGTGGGGGGCAGAATAGAGTACAAGAAGCATCTGAGGTCCTTTTCATAGCTAAAGTTCAGAGCTGCAGAGAAACTGGAATCGAGGAACTACCCAAGGAGAAAACCACAGGTCCCACCAAAATTGGAAGAGCAAACACATAATCCTTGCTTAGCGACTGTTCTACGTTTTTAAAAAAAATTGAACTTGTACGCAGCTTGCTTTGCCGAAGGCGATTCTGGACAACTCAGAGAGGCATAATGAAGCTAGACTGCAAATCATTCGATCAATAAACAAACAGGGATCTTAAATATTTTAAGTTTAAGTTTACAGCTACGGCAGCGCTCAAAACGGGGACTTGTGACTGATCCTCACACTTACAACTGTCACAGCATTCCTGTGGGTCAAAACGTGGGTGGTTGGCAATCGGCATGTATTTACAATGGTTTTGTTGTCCCGGGGGGGCCTTGCAATCGGTTCCACCACAAAAGCGCGTAGGACAAAATCGCGCTCGACAAAAGCGCGCTGTGACGTCATCACAGCGCGACGAAAAAGATCGAAAAATGTAAAAATAAAGGGAAAACCTTACCCTAAGCCCCCCAAACCTAACCCTAACCCTAAACCTAAACCTAACCCTTAACCTAACCCTAAACCTAACCCTAAACCTAACCGTTAAAGTAACGAAAAACGTAACGCTAACCCTTAACCTAACCCTAACGCTAACGCTAACGCTCTAAAGCTAACCCTAACCCTTAACCTAACCCTAACCCTAACCCTAACCCTAACCCTTACCTTTATGTGAATCGGCTTGCTTTAATTTAATTTTTATTAATTTTTATTAATTTTTATTTGAATTTTTCGATCTTTTTCGTCGCGCTGTGATGACGTCAAAGGCGCGATTTTGTCGATCGCGCTTTTGTCGTCCGCGCGTTTGATGGGTCACGTTGCAATCGATATTTGTGACTTTCCCAGCTGGCTGCTGACAAGCAAAGTCAAGAAGGGAAGACAGATTTAGAACATAGAGTAGATAGAGTTTGAAAGGACCTTGGAGGTCTTCTAGTCCAACCCCCTGCCCAAGCAGGAGAATCTATACCATTTCAGACAAATAGTTGTCTGATCTCTTCTTATGAACCTCCAGTGTTGGAGAATCTACAACTTCTGGAGGGAAGAAGCTTCTTGGATGAGAAGTGAAATGTCTTTAAAGAAAACCAAGGAAGTCCAGTTGCCTCTTGAAAAAGCCCCTTTGGGACAACCATGACTTGGATGACTGAAAATATCTACAGACATTTGGGATGAAGACCCTTTGAATGGTGTGGGAGGAGGAATGGATTTCAAGAGGGGGGGGAAATTCAGACTACAGGAACCATTTGCACCACTCAGGTGACCCTGAGGACACAGACAAACCTCCAAGTGGCCTCAACGACTCTCTAAAAGGATGCAAATGACCAGCTGCCTGCAAGGAATATCAATCCTTCCATCCCCCCACTATCCTATCAGAGCTGAAGAAGCTTCTTGGATGAGAAGTGAAATGTCTTCAAAAGAAAAAAACCAGAAACTCCAGTTGCCTCCTGAAAAAGCACTTTTGGGACATTCTGGAGGCAAGTCCTTCCACTGATTAATTGTCCTCACTGTCAGGAAATTTCTCCTTAGTTCTAGGTTGCTTCTCTCCTTGATTAGTTTCCATTTGCTTAATGACTGCAATGATTCACTTAATAAGCATGGCAAAAGAATTCATAAAATTGGGCCCTTGTTTCACAACCGCTTTGCTAAGCAATTCTGATCTCAGTTGTGGTTGAAAATCGAGGACCACCTGTAAAATCTTTTAATATTTCGCTAGAGTGACAGTATATTTTAGACCGAACACTAGCAATTATCCCTGTAAGTATGCAATGCTTTTATTTTCGTTCCTAAAATTTATACAAATGATTTGCATTATTTTATTAAGGGACCTATAGGGGCGCGGTGGCGAAGTGGTTAAGACACTGAGCTTGTCGATCAGAAAGGTCAGCAGTTCAGCGGTTGGAATCCCTAGCGCCGTGTAATGCAGTGAGCTCCCGTTACTTGTTCCAGCTTCTTCCAACCTAGCAGTTCGAAAGCAGGTAAAAAAACGCAAGTAGAAAAATAGGAACCACGTTTGGTGGGAAGGGAACAGCGTTCCGTGCGCCTTCGACGTTGAGTCATGCTGGCCACATCACCACGGAGACGTCTTCCGAGAGCGCTGGCTCTTCGGCTTAGAAAGGGAGATGAGCACTGCCCCCTAGAGTCAGGAACAACTAGCACATACATGCGAGGAGAAACTTTAGCTTTTACCTATTAGGGGACCTATTACTGCCAATGCTATGTATAGACTTCATATCTTTGGTATCCATAAAAGCAAACCACTAGCCATTGATGTCTCCTAGTCTAATCATCTAGCTGGATACTCTGACATCTATTTTAGCACGGGGCAGCCTCTTACTTAGGAAGGTTACAGACATGAATGGGTCTTTATTTCCAGTATGTATACGTCCAAAGATAACGGTTTTAATTTATTGCTTTCTCCCCAGGGGGGATGTTGCAGGACTCAAATCTTTACCAGCAAAAGCCTGTGTGTAATCTAATTAACACAGTGTCTGCATTAATTAACCTTCTGTCTTGTTGACTTGTTAAGACCACTGACTTGACAAAGGTAATCTGCAGGCCAGCCGTCGATATGGATTTCTTTCGGGGCGGGGGGGGGGGGGGAATCTAGAATTTGAGAAAAGGTAAGATCGCTTCGCCGTATTTAAACAGGAGAATGGGCAGGTAAACTATTGCTGATTTCAGCTTTCGTTCTTCTTACGATTAAGCCAAAAGTTCTCACAATGACTGCACAATTATAACCTGCGCTTCTCCAAGCAGGGCAATGGGGAGAAGATTCTGAGCTGAGTGAAAAGAAATGTTTTGCGGTGGTTATGTATTTGTAAGAAAAGGTGGGTTGTTCCTGATCTGTGGTTGCTACTTCCTGAGAGACGTGGAAGGACAAACCATGATTCCAATTGGGTTAGCATCCTGGGAAGGGACAGAGAGAGTGGGAGGGAAAGAGGGAGAGGGAGAGGTAGTATTTAGATCAAGCATGTCCAACCTTGGCAACGTTAAGACCTGTAGACTTCAACTCCCAGAATTCCCCAGCCAGCACAGCTGGCTGGGGAATTCTGGGAGTTGAAGTCCACAAACCTTAAAGTAGCCACGGTTGGAGACTTCTCATCTAGTTCCAAGCTTTTGTTTGAGATCAATCTCCTTTGGGCCAGGTGAATGTTGCCACCAAGTTGGGCTTACTAAGGGGTTATATGAGCCGCGGTGGGACAGTGATCAGAGTGCAGTATTGCTGGCTACTTCTGCTGATCACCAGCTGCCAGCAGTTTGGCAGTTCGAATCTCACCAGGCTCAAGGTTGACTCAGCTTTCTGTCCTTCCGAGGTGGGTAAAATGAGGACAGATTGTTGGGGGCAAGAGGCTGACTTTGCAAACCGCTTTGAGAGAGCTGGAAAGCAGTATATAAGTCTAAATGCTATTGCTAGTCCTTCCTTCCTTCCTTCCCTCCCTCCCTCCTTCATGGTGCTTAGAAAGCAGAATTGCAGGCTAACATTGCATGCTATCAGCAGTTTGATCCTGACTGGCTCAAGGTTGATTCAGCCTTCTGTCCTACCAAGGTGGGTAAAATGAGGACCCAGATTGTTGGGTGCAATAGGCTGACTCTGTAAACTGCTTAGGGATGGCTGTAAAAGCACTATGAAGCAGTATATAAGTCTAAGTGCTATTGTCCATCCATCCGTCCTTCCTTCCTTCTTCCTTCCTTCCTCTGTCCCCTGCCAGCAGTTCGATCCTGACTGGCTCAAGGTTGACTCAGCCTTCCGTCCTTCCGAGGTGGGTAAAATTAAGAGCCAGATTGTTGGGGGCAAGAGGCTGACTGTAAACCGCTTAGAGAAGAGCTGGAAAGCACCGTGAAGCGGCATATAAGTCTAAGGGCTTATTGATATTGGTATTGCTATAGAGACAAATACAGTGGCATCTTAAAGAGTCAAATATTTGCCTAATTACTTGTCCTCCCTTCCAAAATAGTTTCTTCCTTCTTGTTTTCGGGCACAGCTAGGTCAACATTTGCCTCTCGCTTCCAGGATCTCCTCTTTCCCAGAAGAGGCCTTGGCTTGAAAGTGTGTTAGTGTGTTTGTGTTTGTGTGTTTGTGTGTGTGTGTGTGTGTGTGTGTGTGTGTGTGTGTGTGTGTGCACGCCCACTTCACTTAACCGACAGCCCAGCTGAATTCACACCCTCCCTCGCTGCCCTGTAGTGACAAGAAACCTTTGCTTGAAGCGCTAAAAGAAAACAGAGTCCTTAAAAGAGAGAGAGAGAAAGAGCACAGGCCCTGGAGCTATTTTGAGATCAAGCGATGTGCTTACTCAAGCTGTGCGTATTCTCAACAGCTCATGTAAAACCATCAATCAGCCAGAAGAATGAAAATTGGCTCCCTGAAGGATCGCAGCACAGGAAAGGTTTGGGGGCGGTGGGGATGGGGGGTGGTGGGAGGTGCAGTGTTTTTGCAAGGCAAGACTGAACTGCCAAACACCAGGAACTGGCTCCTGCTTAACAAGTGGTCCTCAACTTAGAACCAACGGTCCAAAGTCACACAATGGCACTGGAGATTTGTGACCCAAGGGGGAATCACACGACCTCCCTCGGGATGCTGCAACTGGAATAAATATAGGGAGTCCTCGACAAACGAACACCATTCAAGCAACCTGTCTGTCGCGAAGGGAAGCATTTGTTAAAGGAGTTTGCCCCACATTATGACCCTCCTTGCCACTGTGGTTAAGTGTATCGCTGCCATGGTTAAATTAGTCAAACTGCTGTTAAGTGAATTTGGCTTCCCCGTTGACTTTGCTGAACAGAAGGGGGATTCCGTGAGCCCGGGACACTGCAACCATCTCTTATAAATCAAGGATTTGTTATTGTTAGTTGTGAAGTCATGTCCAACCCATCGCGACCCCATGGATAACGTTCCTCCAGGCCTTCCTGTCCACCAGCCTCTGGAGTCCATTTAAGCTCACCCCAGCTGCTTTAGTGACTCCATCCAGCCACCTCCTTCTCTGCCGTCCCCTTCTTCTTTTGCCCTCCATCGTTCCCAGCATGAGGCTCTTCTCCAGGGAGTCCTTCCTTCTCCTTAGGTGGCCAAAGTACTTGAGTTTCCTCTTCAGGATCTGGCCTTCTAAAGAACAATCAGGGTGGATCCCCTCTAGGACTGACGGGTTGGATCGCCTTGCAGTCCAAGTGACTTGCAGGAGTCTTCCCTAGCACCAGAGTTCAAAGGACTCCATTCTTTGGCGCTCAGCCTTTTGATCAAGGACTACCCGTCTATCACAAGGGTAGAATCCATCCTTGCAACTCGATTTGAATCTGGACCCATTATACTTTTTTTTCTGAGAAGGGATTCCCTCCCTAGAAACTGAAAGGTTGGCTTCGGCCAAGCACAATAGGCGAGTCGCCCCAGGGACAGGATGGCTCAGTAGCTAAGATGCTGAGCTTGTCGATCAGAAAGGTCGGCAGTTTGGCGGTTCGAATCCGTAGCGCAATGTAACGGAGGGAGCTCCCGTGACTTGTCCCAGCTTCTGCCAACCTAGCAGTTTGAAAGCATGGAAAAAATGCAAGTAGAAAAATAGGAACCACCTTTGGTGGGAAGCTAACAGCGTTCCGTGCACCTTCGGCGTTGAGTCATGCCGGCCACATGACCACAGAGACTTCTTTGGACAGCGCTGGCTCTTCGGCTTTGAAACAGAGATGAGATGACTGCCCCCTAGAGTTGGGAATGACTAGCACATATGTGCAAGGGGAACCTTTACCCAGCCCTCCCGAGACCCACAAGACAGACCGCTGCCCTTTTTCTTCAAGAGCTGCTTTCAATGCACTCTGAATCGGAAGAGCTTGTCAATGCAAGAGCCCGCCTTAAAGGTCCCCCATGGATGACTGCTCCGCCATTTAATGGCGGACGTATTAAGTCCCACCCAGCTCTGCCTGGCAGAATATAAGTGGAAAGGGGGGGGGGTGGCTCAGAAAGCAGGATAAAAAGAGAGGGTGGGGGGAAGAAAGTGGGGGAGAAGAGAAGAAATTTCAAACTATTATTCTCCCTACCCCTAAACACTATCATTATTTTTAATCCCATCCCATAATTTGTGGTTGCAGTTGACACAGTGCTTCTGAATGCTTGAGGTTAATCATACTGCCAGGGAAAAGAGTCCCGGCTTCTTCCCAATAGCTTTCTGTCCTCAAAAAAAACCCCAAGCATTTTCAATGATTTCTGCTCCTTAAATGTACAGCAAGACAGTAATTCCATGCTCCGGTTCCTTCCAAGTTCACCAAAGGAAGCAGAAGGCTGCAGAAGAGCTCTCTTTATGATTTATCTCTTTCATTTTTGGCGGGGTTGACTTGTCCAAGCCTCGTAGGGTGCTGGATTCAATCAAAACCGCATCTGGTTCTGGCCTCGGTGTTCAAATGTGGTGGTTGGGGTTTTTTGTTTTTTTTTTGAACTCTACACAAACTTTGAACCGTTAATACAACGTTAACCTGCAGGGCGGAAGCAATTGACTTTGTACATCGACCAGGTAAAAGTATAATGCTCTGGAGTTCAAGACTTAGCTTGGCAATCCGTCTTGTTAAGGGTCCTGAAGTCAAGGCTTGTTCTCCAACAACCTGCCAAGGTTGGTTGGTTTGGTTCCAAGGCACCAAAATTTAAAAAAGAAAAGAAAACACCACGGGCCACTGAAGTCTTGAGCCACGGAAGTTGTGCATGTTCTTGCCAACATTTCTATGGAAACGAACGTTGGACATCATGGACAATAACTGGCAGTCAGGATATGTGGTGAAAACTCTTTAACTGGACAACAGACAGACAGATTCCACCTTTCTGTCTGGATCCCAGACCAAGCCAAGTCTAAAAATGCTAGAGAATTCCTGGAAGCTTGGCAGGCAGACAAACCAGCCATCAACAGGCACATAGAGATAAACAACATCTGCATACCATTCAAAAGAGACACAATCTAACAGCCCCAAAGGAAACAAATAGGCCAAAAATACCTGCTCGTTAGCAATCAAACACCCCAGCTAAGCAAAAATTAACGCCAAGATTAATACTAAATCAGCAATACAATAAACAATACCCCAGTCAAGGAACTACCAACTTAGACAAACAATCAAACAGTAAAGAACAGCCTGGCCAAGCAACTAACCAAAACAAGAGTCACCTCGAAGCAAATTGTGTGGCAAACAAATCTAATAAATTAATAAGTAAAAACACCCCCACCAACACTGATAGGGCAAGCCACTTGTATATAGATAGAGAGCAAACCCCTCTCCCTTCTAGCACTGATGATGTTACCTAGTTGGGTCATGAATCGCTTACAAGAACAGCTCAGAGGGCATCAAGGACCCCACAGTAGTTGTTCTCCAGTTTCTTCCCCTGCTCTTCCTCTTCCTCCTCCACCACCACCTTCTCCACTCCCTCCTAGCACTGATGATGTTTCCTAGTTCAGTAATGACACGTCTGTAAAAGAACCACCCAGCTCAGAGAGCACTGAGGATCCCACAAATTCAACACTAGGCTACAGATTTTTCTCTTCTTTTGCTCCATACGTATGCAATACCTATGACTTAGAAGGAATAGCTGGAAAATGCTTCCACTTTCCTGCTGTGCTTTGCAAACTAGAAACTCCATTCCAAAATGGAATTAGTGGACAACCATTTAAATAGGAGCCAGTCGTGTGCAGCAGCTGCCAAAAAACCCAACACAGTTCTAGGCTGCATAAACAGAGAGACAGAATCAAGATCCCGTGAAGTGTTAATACCACTTTATAAGGCCTTGGTAAGGGCACACTTGGAATACTGCATTCAGTTTTGGTCGCCACAATGTAAAACAGATGTTGAAACTCTACAAAAAGTGCAGAGAAGAGCAACAAAGAGGATTAGGGGACTGGAGGCCAAAACATAGGAAGAATGGTTGCAGGAACTGGGTAGGTTTGGTTTAATGAAAAGAAGGACAAGGGGTCACATGATAGCAGTCTTCCGATATCTGAGGGGTTGCCACAAAGAAGAGGGAGTCAAACTATTCTCCAAAGCACCTGATGGTAGAAGAAGCAGCAATGGGTGGAAACTAATCAAGGAGAGAAGCAACTTAGAACTAAGCAGGAATTTCCTGACAGTTAGAACAATTAATCAGTGGAACCACTTGCCTCCAGAAGTTGTGAATACCCCAACACTGGAAGTCTTTAAGAAGAGGTTGGATAGCCATTTGTCTGAAGTGGTGTAGGACTTCCTGCCTAGGCAGGGGGTTGGACTAGAAGATCTCCAAGATCCCTTCCAACACTGCTATTCTAGTCTAAATTCAAGTCGTCTATTCTATTCTATTCAAAACACCTTGAAATGATGACTAGATGTTCCCAGCTAGCTTGCCCTAGAAAGATCTGTCGTTAAAAGTAGACAATAGTAATCTGGATGGAGCAATATTCTTGCATGTAGCTATGTATTCAATTACTGTTAATAACTACTGGCTGTGGGGAAGTTTGTAAAGCTGTGTGGCAGGTCCCACACAACTGCCAAATTAGATGTGTTGCCAGCAGTTCCTTGCCAAGTTCAAAGGGAAGGACTGCTCCGGGGAAGGTTCTCCACCTTCTAATGAACCAAAAAGCTGTTTATTGAGGGGAGGGAAATGAACAAGGCCTTCTGTCTATTAGCAAACTTCCCCTGATCTCCAGTTTATGCACTGGATAGACAGAGAAGTTATCATTTTAGAATAACAGAGTTGGAAGGGACCTTGGAGGTCTTCTAGTCCAACCCCCTGTTTAGGCAGGAAACCCTACACCACTTCAGACAAATGGTTATCCAATCTCTTCTTTAAAACTTCCAGTGTTGGAACTCCCCTAATGTCTGGAGGCAAGTTGTTCCATTGATTAATCATTTTCTCCTCGCCCCCAAACAATTATGCTTTGTTAAATCTTTCTGTTTTTAATTTTTGCCTTTCCTTATTATCTGAGGCTAACGCGACACACAATTCAAACATTAATAATAAAAAAAACCTTTCCCAAGGAAAGAAACACAAGAAAGGAGGCGGCTATTAAACAAATAATAAAAGAAGAGGGGAAAAATGTGGCAGAACCGAGCCTACCAATTAAATCTAAGAGGAGACCAAGAGAGAAAGAGAGAGAGGGAGAGAGAGATACAATTACAGCTTTCTGTAAATTACTTTGTGTAATTAAATCCACTTCCCTAAATTACAAACCATTTAGCTCTTCTTTTATAACAATGTAAGCAATGACCACCAGCAACCTTTTTATGGGAGCTGGGTGCCATAAAAGTGGTTAAACAACAACCATTTTGCCTGCCTCTTCTCTTCAAAAGCAGACATGGGAACGGGGGATCGTTTACTGCGGGCTCGAAAGAGACGACAACAATCGGCATGGTTTCTTCCTCCAAATTCTGTGCTCTGGGAGCAGATTAACACCCAAGGATGTTGAAGGGGGTTTCCGTAAAAAGCTTTCCAAGCATGGTTTTAGTGAACTGGTTTAGTTAGATTCCTGCGGTGAGCAGGCAATTGGATTAGATGACCTCTAAGGTCCCTTACAAAGGGATCCGGTGGCACATGGAGACGTCTTCAGACAGCGCTGGCTCTTCGGCTTTGGAACGGAGATGAGCACCGCCCCCTAGAGTCAGGAACGACTAGCACATATGTGCGAGGGGAACCTTTCCCTTTCTCTTTTAAGGTCCCTTACAATACAAGCAGTCCTTGACTTACAATCACAATGAAGCCCTACATTTTTTTTGTTGCTAAGCGAAACCTCAGTTTGTCCCAACTTTAAGTGAATCGCTGCAGTTGTTAAATTAGCCATGAGGCTGTTACGTGGATCTGGCTTCCCCATCAACTTTGCTTGCCCAGAGGTCACTAAAGGGATCATGGAACACACCCGGGACACTGCCATCGTCATAAGTATGAACCGGTTGCCATGCGTCTGGATTTTGATCACATGACCAAAATGGTCGTCAGTGTGAAAAGTGGTGAGTGTGTCCCTTTTTCCAGTGCCATGGTAACTAAATGGTCGCTAAATGAACTGTTGTGAGTCAAGGAGTACCTGATTTACATCCATTAATTAAGGAAGTGTCTATGCTTCGAAAAAAGAATTAATAGGACATCTCCTCCCAGTCACGCAAGGTCTGATTGCCTTCGGAAGTCATGGGTGCTCGAAAACTGGAAAGCAGACAAAATTCCATCGGAAGGGGAGGTAATAAAGAAGATATTAGACTGTGCAGAAATGAATAGGTTGACACTGAGAATAAAGGACAAAGAGGATTCAGTGTACTAACAGGACATGGGGGCCATTTTATGAGTGGCTTGAAAAAAGATATCAATAGAAAGAAAAAGGAACAAAACATGAAATAAGCATCTCAGATGACACATGATTAATGCAAGGGGAGGGGAAATAAGAAAATATCAATATGTAAGAAAAATATGAATTGACATATGTTAAATAACAATCAAAAGAACATATATCTAAGAATGAATTAGACAGGAAAAATAAAAAAACTTTTTACAAAAAAAACATTGTGAATGCTCCATCACTGGGGGTTTTTAAGAAGAGACTGGGCAGCCCCTTGTCTGAAATGGTAGAAAGTCTCCGGCCTGAGCAGGGGGTTGGACTAGAAGACCTCCAAGGTTCCTTCCAGCTCTATTCTGATTGATTGATTGATTGAACGAAACCAGTGCTTCTCAACCTTGGCTGCTTGTGTGGAGTCCAACTCCCAGAATTCCCCAGCCACTCCCAACCCAGGAATTGAAATCCACATGTCTTCAAGTGCCCAAGATTGGAAAAAAAAACCTGCAGTTAAGTACAAATAAATATGGAATAGTAGATATAAATAAGTAAACAATAAGGGGACCACGACTGTAAGATAGGAATGTGTTGTGGCCCAACAGGAGCTGTTGGAGCTGCAAACAGACTCCGATAGCGAGGAACCCTATGAGCCGGCTCTGGAAGATGTGGAGGACCCTGGACAGGGTTCGGACTCCGAGCAGGGACCAAAGAGGCTGTTTGGCCACCAGGAGGCGCCTGAGGCATAGAGCAGCGGTGAAAGCCAAAGGGAGTTTGTCCCTGACGTCAGGCCCTGGAGCAGTGGGGAGGAGCTAAGGGAGTTGGTCCTGGACGCCAAGGAAAGAAGGGCAGATAAGCGCCGACAGCAACTATGGAGATACAGAAAATAATTGGGGGCAGGTGGTTGTGATTAGGCTCCTCCCAAGAGAGTATATAAGAAGAGACTTTGGGAGGAGGCTGTTTGCAGGACACAACTATTATACTAAAGCTGGAGAAGCTCTGGTGTGTATTTCTTATCTGTGGAAGTCTGGGTTGCTGCCAAAGTCTTGTCGGTGTGTTAATTTACTGTGAATAAATTGTCTAGCAGTAATCTTGTGTCGGAGTGACTCACTGTATGGGGGGGGGGGTCAGAACAGGAGTGTATAGGAGGCCAATATCTTATCCTATATACATACCAATATGGAACTGCTGTATGTGGGAACGCTTGGTTCCTTTGCTGTTTGAATCTATTTTTTTGTTTTGTTTATGTGTGTATGTGTTTAAAATAAAATTTATTTTAAAAAAAAAGAAAAAAAAAGGAATCCCTACATAGAGAGTTTCCTGATGTGAAATGAAAAGAAAAACACTGCATTTAGACTAAGCCACATTAAGTAACAAGGTTTGTGTATTCTGACATTTTGGGCAAAGAGCCCATATTCCCTATTGCGTTCTTTTTAAGTCAGTTTTGGGCACCTGGCAATGGCCTGGAGAAACCCCCCCCGAGTTTTCTCAATAAGGAAATCATTTGCCATGCCTATTTCCCCGGGCTAAGAGGAAGGGGCTGGCCCAAGGTCACCCAGCAAGATTTGTGCCCGAGTTGCGAACAGAAGATAAGGTCACCCAGTCGCTAACCTGATGCCTTATACACTACAATAGACTGGTTCTGCAGGCTGCTTGAACAGCTTTCTGCAGCTTTTCTTGGCAAGATTTCAGAAATGGTTTTGTCATTGCTTGTTTCCTCCCAGGACAGAGAGAGAGAACTGGCCCACGGTTACCAAGTTCGCTTTGTGCCTAAGGTAAAGGTTCCCCTCGCACATATGTGCTGGTCGTTCTTCACTCTAGGGGGTGTTGCTCATCTCCATTTCAAAGACAAAGAGCCTGCGCTTCCGAAGATGTCGCCGTGGTCATGTGGCCGGCATGACTAAACACCGAAGGTGCATGGAATGCTGCTAGGGATACGAACCACACCGAACAGTTGACCTTTCTGACCAACAAGCTCAGCGTCTTAGCCACTGAGCCACCGCTTCCCTTTTTGTGTCGTAAGCAGGACTAAAAACTCAGAGGTTCCTGACTTCTACTTCAGTCTCTTCAATCACCAAGATCAGGGGTCAGCAAACTGAGGTTCTGGAGCCGCATGTGGCTCTTTCTTCCCTCTGCTGTGGCTCCATCACTGGTCGACGCCACAATTGTGAGAGGAGCTTCCGGTGGGAGGGGGGAGAAGCACAGTGTGCCAGGAGAAGACTCTATGGCAAGGGGAGGGTTTTCCAGTTGTCTCCACAATTGATGGGGCTTTCGGTTATGACAGGCAGAGGACAAAGTACGCCGTGCTATGGTGGGGGAACTGAACTTCTGGTCAGCTCCAGAATTGAACAGGGGGCTTCCGGTTAGGACCTTTGTGGCTCCTGGTGTTTTCTTTTCTGTGGGAAACGGGTCCAAATGGCTATTTGAGTGTTTAGGTTTGCTGAGTTTTGACCAAGATAGATTCCTGTTTTGGTGCCTTCAAGTCAGTGTTGGAACCGTGGGAATAAATGGAGAAGTTCACACAGTTCTCTTGGCAACAATTTTGGAAGTGGTTTGCCCTTCCTTCCTTCCTTCCTTCCTTCCTTCCTTCCTTCCTTCCTTCCTTCCTTCCTTCCTTCCTTCCTTCCTTCTCCTCCTTTTTCCTAGGGCTGAGAAAGAGGAATTGGCCCAAGGCCACCCAGCTGGCTTTGTATCTAAAGTGGAAATCAAATTCCTGGTGTCCCGATTTCTGAATTACGGCCATTTTTTAACAATGGGTCTTGCCCAAGTTGATACCGTCAATCTTATAGCTCCCATAATTCTCACACAGTAACAGCGTTGGAAGGGACCTTGGAGGTCTTCTAGTCCAGCCCCCTGCTCTTGCAGGAGACCCTATATCCGTGGTGGAGAACAATGGCATGTGTGTCAGAGGTGGTGCATAGAGCCCTCTCTGCGGGCACATGAGCTGCCACCCAACTCATCTCTGCATGTGCCTCCCACTAGCCAGCTGATTTTCAGGTCTCTGCCGCACATGCGGCAGGCATGCGCACACATGTATAGGGGAGAGTGGGGGCAGGTGTGCATGTGCAGGGGGCTGGCGCCCCCCCCCCAGCCCGTTTTTGGTCTCAGGAGGCTTCAGGGAGGCCTGCTAGGCCCAAAACGGGAGGAAGGGCAGGGGAGCGTGTGGGGGTTGTGATGCATGCCCAGGGGGATGTGGCGCGTGGGAGCTTGGGAGTGTCACACATGCATTGCATTATGGGTGTGGACGAGTTCGGCACATGAGGACAAAAAGGTTAGCCATCAGTCCCCTATATTATTTCAGACAAATGGCTGTCCAACTTCTTCTTAAAAACCTCCAGCGTTGGAGTATTCACAACTTCTGGAGGCAAGTTCTTCCATTGATTAATTGTTCTCACTGTCAGGAAATGTCTCCTCAGTTCTAGGTTGCTTCTGTCCTTGATTAGTTTCCACCCATTGCTTCTTGTCCTGCCCTCAGGTGCTTTGGAGAATAGCTTGACTCCCTCTTCTTTGTGGCAACCCCTGAGATATTGGAAGACTGCTATCTTGTCTCCCCTAGTGCTTCTTTTCATTAAACTCGACATACTGAGTTCCTGCAACCGTTCTTCCTATGTTTTAGCCTCTAATCAGAATAAGGCACCTAAGTAAGGATGTCAGCAAATGTTATCCCAACCCTCCTGGTCTTAGGATGCATTAAGTCCAGGAAGTCTGGTCAACATTTTGAAATTCCTGCTACCTTGCAGCCAGGCGGTGAAAATATTTAGCAAGCCAAGTTCAACTCATTTCTCTTTCCTGTTCCCCCCACCACCACTCCCCTCTTTCTCTCTCTCCTGGGCTCTGTGTGTGTGCAAGATAAGAGGGATTAGCACCGCTGAGCAAGCTGTGTTAAAATAATAGGTCTTTCCTTACTCGGTGGTTTCCTTCCGCCATCCCCCCACCCCCCCACCCCCGGCTGCCATCACGCCATGCCCAACGATTCCCCTGCACTTTGGATGCTGCGTTCAGCATCCAAATGCTTGGCCGGGACTTAAAAGCAGATTTTTAAATTAGTTCCTGACAGTGCAAACAGATTGCTATTGATTGAAATGAGCCTTTATTTTAGTTCTTTAGATGAGCAGCCCTAATGACTAAATACTGTATTGCCCATTTCGACACTTGGTGCCGGGGACTCCCCGGTGGCTCCTTTGGCAGCTGCTGAGTTTTCCACGCTGGCGGATTACGAGGGGAGGATGGAAAGCGGGCCATATGGGGCTCCCCACCCATGGCAGCTCTCCGGCAGAACTGGAGACAGGAACAATGCGAGGAGGAGCCACCTCTGTAGCAGTTGACAAGAACACAACGCAGATGGGAAATGGGCCTGGAGTCCTGAGGAAGCCTGGTTGCCTTGAAGAGGCTTCGTCTCATGAGCTATTGCTCCTCCCTCCCCTCCCCTCCCTTTGTTCCTCCTTCCCTTCCCTTCCCCATTCATCCCTTCCTTTCCCCATGATCTCTTCCCCATTCATCCCTTCCCTTCCTCATTCACCCCTTTCCCATTCACTGATGCGATGTCCCTGCAACTCTTGAGTTCATGATAGAAGGAGCGCCAGATCGCCCCTTCAGACCGTCCCAGATGAGTGACTCAGAGTGATCAATAGCCTGGCAAACAACATCACAGCAAACCCAGCTCCCTCCCTCTCTCTCTGTCTCTCTCTCTTGTCTGTCTCTGTCTGTCTCTCTGTCTGTATATCTGTCTCTCTCTGTCTCTCACTCTCTCATTTTCTCTCTTTCTCTCTGTGTCTCTCTCTGTCTTTCCCTCTCTTTCTCTCTCTCTCTGTCTTTCTTTGTGTGTGTGTGTGTGTGTCTCACTCTCTCATTTTCTCTCTCCCTCCCTCCCCCCCCCCATCTCCACCTTGAGCCAACCTCAAGTCAAGGCAAATGCAGCTGGCTCTCTTGGTTCAGATGGTAGGCTGGACTGTGAGCGGTTAGACACATCTCGCCAAGTTTTGAATTTGTGTGTGTGTGTGTGTGTGTGTGTACTAATTGTATCAGGGCATCACAACCTTCTTCTTCGATTCTATTTGCACAAGAAGCGGTTCCACAGATTACCTGTAAGCTTGTTAGTATATGGAAAAGTTTCCTGGAACAAATTTGGCAAGGAAAACCAAGGGGAGGAACTGGTTGGTTGGCTTTCCCCTGTCACCCCAGAGATGCTCAATTTTCAGACGAGGTCTCTAAATTTTAAAAGTAGGAGGGAGCAGATTGAGGGAAGCCTCTCAAATCTCATTCTGCCCTGCCCCCGCCCCCACAAAGTTTGGTGGTTCACAAGCAACTTGCGACATAAATTCCCCCAAGAAAGTCATAGGTTGTGTGAAGCCTGCAAGAACCTGAGTTTCAATCTACATCTTCGGAAGCAATTTGGTATACAAAGCTCTTCAATAAAATAAGTTCCCAACACCCAGATGTTGTTTTTTTCCAGCCTTTTACCTTGTCACCCATCATTCTAAAGCCCTGTGGTTGCCACAGAACGAAAGATAGCATTTGGGGGGACTCCAAATTTGGGTGCCACGAGCTTTACCCAGAGAAGGTCCACCATCCATGGTACACAACCATGTCTCGCTGGGGAATTCTGGGAGTTGAAATCCACATATCTTAAAAGTTGCCAAGGTTGGGAAACAGCGATCGAATCAAAGCCAAACAAATTTTTCCAGGTTTGAGATTTTGGGCTTGGACAATCTGGAACTGCGCCGCCTGGAACAGTCTGACCTAAGCATAGTACACAAAATTGTCTGCTACAATGTCTTGCCTGTCAATGATTTCTTCAGCTTCAACCACAATAACACACAGGCAAACAATCGATACAAACTGAAGGTAAACCGCTCCAAACTCAATTGCAGAAAATATGACTTCAGCAACAGAGTGGTCAATGCCTGGAATTCTCTGACTCCATTGTTGCAGCCTCAAACTCTCACGGCTTCCGTCTCAAACTGTCTACCGGGGATCTCACCCCACTCCTAAAAGGTCTGTAAAGGGGTCCCTGACCTACTGTCCCCATTTATCTTTATTTACTTCCTTTGTTCATATCTATCTTCATACCTATACTTGGTACCTCGTACATGTTTGACAAACAAACAAACAAACAAACAAACAAATAAATAAACAAATCTTCCCAAAGGACAACTTCCGTGGCTAAAGATAGATGGTCATCTTTCCATCCTACCTGCTTCTGGACCTTCAACGGAATTTTCTTTTTCACTCTCTCCTTCCCTCGATCCGTTTCTCTCCCCGAACTTCCGGCGTCGTTACTGTGCCCGTTTTCGCTGGGTTCAGCCGAGACACAATGTTCGCTTTCCCGAAGTTTCTTTCCAGGGTGTCTCTCCCATTTTTCCTTTCTCTCCTGAGGCTTCAGTGACATGTCCTTCTGTACATGAGGCGAAAACAGAACAGGGGGAAAAATATGTTAATGTTGACCCATTCGCCCAACAGCCATAGACATTAAGGAATTCTGTGTGGTGTTCTGACCCAGGCTTCCTTAACAAGCGTGAAACAGAGTCTTGGTCCCAGCAAAACCTCTTTTATGTACACAACTGTGAATTCCTTTCATTCAGCAAGTCAGCAAGACTTAGCAAACAGTCTTTCAGAGGAATATTTATCAACACAAACCTTATCTTGCTCAGAGAGCTGCCAGATAACTAGTTTCCAAACACTTGGCACCACTTGGCAAAGTCTCTCTTATAGTCACAAACAGAACTTTCCACTCTTGAAACGACCGAAGGAATGAATTGCTTCCTGCAAAAGTCACCTCCCCGTTCACTCCTCTTTTGTTTCCTATGGGAGGAGCCTCCAAGGTGTGGCTTTACTCCCAAGTCGACTCTGCTTTCTTATTTGTTCTTGCCTTCTGGCAGCTCTGTGCATGCACACACTGGGAATAGGCTCCAGCTGTTCCTCTGCCTCACTGATGTTAGACTCTGGAGGCTGCCAGAGATCTAATTGCCAATTAGTTTTGCAAGGCCAAAGGAAGCACAGAGTCAAACAGACTTCTCAGAGTTTGAACCAACCAGAATGAACAAAATTGCTTCCTGCAAAGGATCATGCCTTGTTCCTCTTTTATGTTTTATGGGAGGGGCCAATCACCTCCAAGCCTTACTCCCAAGTCACCCCTTTTGTCTTAACTGTTCTTGTCTTTTGGCACCTCTGCGCATGCGCACACTGGCAACAGACTCCCCCTGTTCCTCTGCCTCGCTGATGTCAGATTCCGGAGGCAGCATATAACTACCAGATGGCCCTGATCCCCTCTCTGCCTCTGACACAGAGCCGTCGTCAAAGCCTTCCCTAGACTCCAGGACTGGCCCATGCTCCTCCCCAAACTCCTCACTGTCCGACTCTGCTGACAACTCTGCAGGCCGCTGGCGGATCACAAGATGAGCAATACGGACTTTTCCTACCATCTTATTGTCTTGATAATTTGCAAGAGGTGTCATTCAAAGAAGAATTTCCTCCCCCCTCTACAGCACAACTGAAGTTAGAGAAATGAGAAGGCATATGAAATAGAAACAATAGAAACAGAAAGAAGCAACCAAACAGCTCGTAAATAGCAAAAGTAAGCAACTTTACTGTTTCCCACCTATATTATGTGCCCAGATGTTTGACTTCTCAGGGGGGGCTAACCAGATAAGGCTTCATAGATCATGGGGGAAGTCAAGCTTATGCACTTACAGCTATGCAAGGACTCTAAGCTAGGGCCTTGCTTGACATCTTCCCCCTTCCATTCCAGTTAGCGGTTTCCCAGCACAAATACAGTATGTTTCTTTTTCCTCCACCCTAATTTAGCTCCTGGAGAAATATATGTTCTTCTACACTGAGTTTGGCTCACATGCCCAGAGGTAATCAATCAGGAGAAGAAAAGCATATGGATGGGAACTGCAGAACTATGGAAATGGCCCTTCTATTTAGGATTTCACACTGATGTACAACCTTGTGCAAAATGCTAGATTAGACACACACACACACACACACACTGCAAGGGACGCAGTGGCTAAGACACTGAGCTTGTCGATCAGAAGGTTGGCAGGTTGGTGCTTCGAATCCCTAGTGCCGCGGAACGGAGTGAGCTCCCGTGACTTGTCCCAGCTTCTGTCAACCTAGCAGTTTGAAAGCACGCAAAAAATGTATAGGAAGTAGAAAAATAGGAACTACCTTTGGTGGGAGGGTAACAGCATTTCGTGCGCCTTCGACGTTGAGTCATTCCAGCCACATGACCAAGGAGATGTCTTCGGACGGTGCTGGCTCTTCAGGCTTTGAAACGGAGATGAGCACCGCCCCCTAGAGTTGGGAACGACTAGCACATATGTGCGAGGGAAACCTTTACCTTTATATTTCTGTTGGAGAGCAACGGTCTCAATCAGGAGGAGGGGTTAAACAGACAATTAGTCTGGAATCTTTATGTAGGTACAAGAGTTTTTTTTTTTGTCAATCTAATTCCCTTTTTGCTTTATTATTATTATTATTATAATACAATTGTATCACAGCGGCCAGTTGTTTCGCCGGATTTGGCATTGGTTACTAGTCGGGCCCCACCCAGGGGCCTAGGACGTCGTAACGTATTTTCGTAATATGCGTGCAGATCCAAGCAGTGCGGCTTTTTGCATTTGACTGATGGTGATTTTGTCAATTTTTAACTGTTTTAAATGTAATTCCAGTGCTTTTGGAATAGCACCCAGTGTGCCAATTACCACTGGAATTACCACTGCTGGTTTGTGCCATAGTCGTTGAATTTCGATTTTTAAGTCCTGGTATCTTGCGATTTTTCATATTCCTTCTCGGCGACCCTGCTATCACCTGGTATTGCGATGTCTATGATTGTGACCTTATTTTTCTCGACCAGTGTGATGTCCGGTGTATTATGCGCCAGTATTTTGTCGGTTTGTATACGGAAATCCCACAAGATCTTGACCATCTGATTTTCGGTGACTTTTTCAGGCTGATGTTCCCACCAGTTTGTTGCTGTTTTAATATTATAATTTTTGCACAAATTCCAATGGATCATTTGTGCTACTGAATTGTGCCGCAATTTATAATTAAATAATAATAATAATAATAATAATAATAATAATAATAATAATAATAATAATAATTAATATTAACTTGGAGAGCTTTAACAACATTGACTAGCAGATCTTCTTCAGAAGCCAATGTGAGATGTTCTGCAGGATCTGTAATCTTTTTTTCTCTCTCGCCATCCTGTGGTGCTCTCCCTGCAATTCAAACCTAAGACTCTTTGAATTTAACACAGTGGTCTGTCTACTATTCTAAATTTCCTCTGTTTGTTTTCTTGCATTCAGTGGTGTCCGATTCTTAGGAGATTGCCTGGACAAATCCCTGCAGTTTTCTTCGGTTATTCCCCTATGTAGCTATCTCTCTCTATCTCCCCCCCCCCTCTCTCTCTCACACACACCAAAATCATACACAGAAACATCGTTTTTCTTATCTATAAAACAGGAGAAATGCTTTTGAACCTTCCCTAGGGAGAAGATAACAATGGTAGAAAGTATAAAACGCTGTAGGCGTTTTATTAAAATAAAAAAATAAAAAAAAATAAAACCAGTGCATTATATGTTCAGTGAAGCCTTTTTAACTTGGTGGCAACAGTGATGTCTCTATTCAGCCTCCGCAGACACTGGAGGGGACAAACTGAAAGCCAGCTGCCTTGGCTCTGCACGAGTTGGCCTGCGCCAGGAGCTGTATAAATGCCCCCATAATGGCTGCGCTACCCTGTGTTTGTCTCCCATTCTTTCTCTAATTTTAAGTAGCAAGATTACTGTGTGTGGAGAAAGCTGCGCTGGATCAACACCAGAGGGCTGGTTAATTTTCTTTTGTGCAGCAAAGCTCTTGTTTCCTCTGTGTAAATCGGTGACATTTGATTTTCTTGCAAGCGGTTAATTTGCTCCAAAGCCAATATAAAACATCTGTCCGCAGTCATGTCACTGCCTATATATATATATATATATATATATATATATATATATATATATATATATATATATATGTGTGTGTGTGTGTGTGTGTGTGTGTGTGTGTGTGTGTGTGTGTGTGTGTGTGTGTGTGTGTGTGTGTGTGTGTGTGTTTTTATTTGTGCTGATAAATAAATAAAGGGAGACTAGTATAGATCTATTTCAAGCTATCTCATCAGCTAGCAATACCCTTACTGGGATTCGAACCTGGGCTGTATTACATATTAGGCACTAAGCCACAAGGTTCTCCTCCTTTATCAGCTGAGCCAGGGAAATAGGTATGTATTTAGTGTCACAGCCCCTGATATGCCCAAATATGGGAGGAAGTCTATTGTTTCCTATATATATATGACTAGTATAGATCTATTTCAAGCTATTTAGCTCTCATCAGCTAGCCATACCCTTACTGGGAATCGAACGGCTAGCTGATGAGAGCTAAATAGCTTGAAATAGATCTATACTAGTCTCCCTTTATTTATTTATCAGCACAATTGCAACACAAATGTAACAAGGCAACATGAAAAAAATGGCTTTCTGCCTGGATGGCTCCCAGAGTGAGTCGATAGACAGAAAAGGGAAGCAGTATGCTCCCTCCCATATTTGGGCATACTAGGGGTTGTGACACAATAGATAGAAGATAGATAGATTGATAGATAGATAGATAGATAGATAGATAGATAGATAGATAGATAGATAGATAGATAGATAGATAGATAGATAGATATGGATGTGTGTGTGTGTCTTCCAGCATAACTCTGGAACGCCTTGAGCAATTACAACCAAACTTGGTATGCAAATGACTTACTCTCTGGAAACAAATACTGTGGGGGAGACATAAAAGAGGAGCAAACGGACGTGAGCCTTTGCAGGAAGCAATTTGTTCATTCTGGTCGGTTCAAACTCTGAGAGGCTCCATTTGACTCTGTGTTCCATTTGGCCTTGAAAAACTAATTAGCAATTAGGTCTCTGGCTGCATTTCAAGGAAAATAAAGGTGGGTGCTTATCAGCATTACCCTGAAAGACTGTGGCAAACTTCTGTCAGACTCTTCACAGACTGGTTGTGAATCATCACGGGCTGTGAATGAACATAGTTCACAGCCGTTTAAATAAAAAAAGGGGTTTTGGGACTAAGCATGTGATTTTTACTGTCTCAGGAAGCCTCGATCAGAACAGAAGGCACCAAGAAAGCTTCTGCAATATCATTTCCGGTTTGGCTCCAAAATGAACAGCTTCTAGATGTAAACCTCCCAGATTGTGACCCCCTTGATTTCAAGGATTCAATCCTGGCTCCCCCCATGGAGCCGAGATGCAATTCAAATCCAAATGGCAAAATCCCAGCTTTGACCCACAAATCGAAGCACTGCGATCGATCTCAATTAGGGCGACTGCGAAGGAAATCGTTGCTTTTCCTAACCTCCACCATACAATTCCTCTCTAAGCTGGCCATGTGTTTCCTTTTCTGGTTTGTTTTTTAAACTTTAAACTTCAACATTTCCCATAACATCCATTGGCTGATAAAATCCAGAGGCACTTATGGCTGTGTTCTTTTAGAAGCCCTGTCAAAATTGTAGCGTAAAGAGACAGATGCTTCTTGTTGTGATAAACCAGTGAAAAGTTCAGGACTGAAGCTTGCAAGGATCCAATACAAAACAAGATCTGAAAATTTTCAGATGAAAATTTTGAATTCAACCATTCAAAAATGGTTCATCATCCCCCCCCCCAAAAAACCCCCAAGGTTTTTTGATTCATCTGGGATGATTTGAATCTCAATTTGCCAATTAAAACTTTTTTATTAGTTTATCGAAGCATAAAATAAGATAAAGGTTCCCCTTACATATGTGCTAGTCGTCCCCAACTCTAGGGGGTGGTGCTCATCTCCATTTCAAAACCAAAGAGCCAGCGCTGTCCAAAGACATCTCCGTGGTCATGTGGCCACCATGACTCAACACTGAAGGTGCATGAAACTGTTCTCTTCCCACCAAAGGTGGTCCCTATTTTTCTACTTGCATTTTTTTTTAATGTGCTTTCGAACTGCTGGGTTGGCAGAAACTGGGACAAGTCACGGGAGTTCAGTCTGTTATGCGGCGCTAGGGATTCAAACAGCTGAACTGCCAACCTTTCTGATTGACAAGCTCAGTATCTTAGCCACTGAGCATTTTGCCAATTAAAACGTTTTCATTAGTTTATCAAAGTATAAAATACGAAGGGGGAAAAAAGCATGGAAAAGTAAAAAATGAGGAAAAGAACAAGAGAGGGTTTTGTCTCCAGTTTGAAATTGCTTCCTGATTTTGTGTTTACAATAGGGGGGGGGGAGAAGAAACATTGATTAATTTTGTAAATTAGGCAGGTTTACTGTTATAGAAGGGACACAGTGGCTCAGTGCTGAGCTTGTCAATCAGAAGGTCTGCAGTTCAGCGGTGTGAATCCCTAGTGCTGCGTAATGGAGTGAGCTCCCAGCTTCTGTCAACCTAGCAGTTCGAAAGCATGTAAAAAAAATGCAAGTAGAAAAATAGGGAGCACCTTTGGTGGGAAGGTAACAGCGTTCCGTGCGCCTTTGGCGTTGAGTCATGCCGGCCACATGACCATGGAGACATCTTCGGACAGCGCTGGCTCTTTGGCTTTGAAACGGAGATGAGCACTGTCCCCTAGAGTCGGGAACGACTAGAAAGTATGCGTGAAGGGAACCTTGATCTTTACCTTATTGTTAAAGAAATGGCTTGTACATATTGCTGTGTAAAAGCAAAAAGTTGTAGAATCTCAATTTGCAAGAGGCCGCAATTAAAAAAAGAAAAGAAGGCCCATTAACCAACTGACTTTTGATGCAAAAAAAAAAAAGTCATTTTGTGCGCCGCCCAGAGCAAAAATAAATTTCATAAATAAATAAATAAACCATAACAAAAGTTTTTTAAAAAAAAGAAGGCTCGCCAGCAGCCTCAATTCAAGCTTTCGTACCATGAACTGCACTTGGAAGACAATAAAGCTCTTGTTTGAGTTAACTTTCACCCAGTTTGCAATCTGAAAGTCCTTGAAATGGATATGCTCATCTGATCTAAAATTTACAGCTGCATGAGTCCGTTTCAGGCTCAGAACCTTGAATGCAGATCAGGAATAGACCGTATATTTATATTATTTATATTTATATTTATATTTATATTTATATTTATATTTATATTTATATTTATATTTATATTTATATTTATATTTATATTTATATTTATATTATATTTATATTTATATTTATATTTATATTTATATACATACATACATACATACATACATACATACATACATACATACATACATACATACATATCCTGACTTGTAGCCAAGAGAGAGGAAAGGAAACACATCCCATACAGCTGGATGCCTAAATTCGTGACCATTATTTATTTTTCACTGCAACAACATGCAACCGTTGATGGGGCTCCTTGGAAACACACGCTGAAACACAGCTTCACTTCTTGTGCATTTTAGGCAAGCAGTATAAGACTACTAGCTGGATACCCGTGCTCCCCCACAAAACTATGTGATCGGGCTTGATAAATTGACATACAGCTTGAAAACTAATGAGTAGTTATGATCAGCCTCTCTTCTCCCCCTCAGGCTTGCCCCATTGATCCTCTCCTCTCCCCTTCTCTCCTTCAAGCTGGCTGCATTGATCCTCTCCTATCCCTTTCTCTCCCTCAGGCTTGCCCCACAGAGGCCTCTCCTATCTTATCCCCTTCTCTCCCTCCCTTAGCATCAGAGTGTTTTTCAGGTGGGGAGGGGGAGTAGAATGCCTAAATTTCCAGCCCACAGGCCGGATGAGTCACGCACTGGTCACGCTCATGCCCAAGTGGCAGTTGAAACAGAATTCTTTTCAGGTGGGGTGGGGGAGTCGAACATCTAACTCCTCAGTATGAGAGCGTGTTAATCTATTGCATAAGAAATACTAATGATCTGGTGGTCAACTCTTTTCTTAGCGAGCACCTAGAAGCCAAGAGGAACAGACGTGCCAAATTTCAAGTTTGTAGGCTTCATGGTTGGAGATTTCGTGATGATGCATGAGTGGTATTTCACTTTTATACATATAGATTAGAGGCCAAAGGAAGCCTCTAAGGATGAGACTTCACAGAGGTTAAAATAGCAGCATTCCCTACTGTGAACTCAAATCAGCGGCCCGTTGGGAATTCAGTTGACCCAACCACCTTGGCCTTTTAAAATGTTATTTATTTAGCTTTATAGGGCTGTCCAATTTGCAAAAAAAATTTAATTTAATTAATTATTCCATATTATCAGCCTAGCACTGTGATTGGAACCTATGCGTGTATGTGTGTGCCTCCCACCGGCCAGCTGGTTTTTGGGTCTCTGCCGTGCATACGCAGGGGTTGGGGCTCATGTGGGAGACACATGCGCATGCACGGGAGATGGGGGTTGCGTGCACATGTGTGGGGGTGGGGAAATCACAAAGGGTTCATGTGTGCATGAACAGGGGAGCATGGGGGAGTGACGCATGCGCAAGGTGCATGTTGGGCACACATGGGGCATGCGGGGGAGTGTTGCATGCACACTGCATTATGGGTGCACGCCTGCAGTTGCGTGTGTTTTCAGCATACGACGACAAAAAGGTTCGCCATCACTGGCCCAGCACGTTTCAATAACAAACCCTCCCCGGGGATCCAGAAACAGAACAAAATATCTATGAAATAAGTGTTAAATTGAACGCAAAACGCCAGCATAAATCAATAACTGTCTGCCTTCAATTAGAAGCTACTCAGGAGATGGCACTACATAAATCCGTCAAAATTGCTTCATCATCAATAACTCATGTATTTCCATCCGAGTCTTCGGGAAGGGAAGCGACAGCTGGAACGATCGCCAAGAGTACTGTGGCGAGATTTAAGCACCAGTGATTCAATTCCGGGGTGGGTGGATTTGCACTGATAGGGAGATCTTTCCACAATTTTCTTCCAAAGGATCTGGAGCAGTGGTGGGTTGCAGGTGGTACGCCCTGGTACGGGCATACCGGAGCCTGCCTGGAGCACCAGGTACCATTCCGGTACAATGCTCCAGAGGGCCTGCCCCCGAGCTCCTTACCTGTCCTTTAAAGCCTTTGGCGCTTCTGTGCACACGCATGGCGAGTACAGCAGCTGGACCATCGCGGAGGCTTGTGGAGCTGTCGCTGGAAGGTACGATGCATGCGCGTGCCACGTGTGTTCCTGTGGAGGACGCCGGGCCCCATTGCAACCATACCGATTGCAATGGGACCCGGAACCCACCACTGATCAGGAGAACTTTTTGTCTTCTGATTCTAAAGGACACACTGTAGTCCTGATGACTGGGATTGTCATCCTACGATTATCAAGGCTTGTGGGTTTTCCATCCGTCCTTCCAACCTTGAAATCAAAGAGACCTTCCATGGTATTTCCCTCTCCTCCTTTCCTCTTCGTCTTAAGGAATTCTGATTGTTTTTGAAGCTCCTTTTGATCTTCCATTAGAGCGCTGAATTGAGTTTTCATGGATGTTCCTCTGGCACGCAAGAAAGGCAACGGATGGTGTGTTAGCATACCTCCAGGCCTCAGAATGATAGAATCACAGGGCTGGAAGGGACCTTGGAGGTCTTCTAGTCCAATCCCCTGTCCAAGGTAGGACACCATCCAGGACAAATGGTTGTCCAATCTTTTCTTGAAAACCTCCACTGACTAATCTAGACAGCATCCTAAAAAGCAGAGACAGCCCCCTGCCAATAAAAATTTGTATAGTCAAGGCTGTGGTTTTCCCAGTTGCAATGGATGGCTGTGGAAGTTTGACCATAAGGAAGGCTGAGTGCCAAAGAATGGAGGCCGTTGGACTCTGGTGCTGGAGAAGACTCCTGTGAGTCCCTTGGACTGCAAGGCCATCCAACCGGTCAGTCCTAGAGGAGATCAACCCTGACTGCTCTTTGGAAGGCCAGATCCTGAAGAGGAAACTCAAGTACTTTGGCCGTCTAATGAGAAGGAAGGACTCCCTGGAGAAGAGCCTCATGCTGGGAATGATGGAGGGCAAAAGAAGAAGGGGGTGGCAGAGAAGGAGGTGGCTGGATGGAGTCACCGAAGCAGTCGGATCATAAAAACCTTAATCCCAATGCATATAAATAAGTTGTGAAAGGCAGGTGACCTTGAGCCATCCAGCAAATGAAGATCTCTCTTTAAAAGCCAGACAGGTGAGGGAGATGCTGGCCCTGTGTTTTCTTTCACCAGCCTGCAAACAAGGCCCCCACCTCCTTTCAATCACTTAAGCTCCCTTGCTCCTTGACATGCCTTCTGTTGATAGTAATTTTGCACCCCTTAGTCTCTGGGTATTTGCCACCATCCCTGGAGAACATACTGATGGCTTAAAGTAGGATCATTTCCTTCTTGATGGACAGCCGGCACCTGTGGGGGGTTTAATAGCCTCTCCACTGAAGGCCTGTCAGAAGGTACCGCAGGAGGTGTGAGCTACTGCTCTACAACTGAGGCATTGGCAAAGGAGGGAAGGTCAGTTGGGAGATCAGTGAATAGCTAAGGGAGAGGGAGAGGGAGGGAGGGAGGCAGGGAGAATGAGAGAGATAAGAGACAGACAGACATGAGAGGAGAGAGAGAGAGAGAGAAAGGAGACAGACAGACATGAGAGAGGGAGAGAAAGACAAGAGAGAGAGAATGAGAAAGTAAATGAGAGAGAAAGTGAGAGAAAATGAGAGAGAAAGTAAATGAGAGACAGACAGACAGACAGACAGGAGAGAGAGAATGTGAGAGAAAGAAAAAGAGAGACAGACAGACAGGAGAGAGAAAGAAAAAGACAGGAGAGAGAGATGAGATGTCAGATAAAGAGAGAGAGAGAGAGACAGAAAAGAAAGACGAGAGACAGGTGTGTGTGTGTGCGTGTGTGCGAGAGAGAGAGCGAGAGAGCGAATGAGAAAGAATGAGAGAGAAAAAATGAGAGAGAAAGTGAGAGAAAAAGAGAGAAAAGCGAGAGATCAAACCCCACTCCCTTCTAGTACTGATAGTGTTACTTAGTTGGGTAATGAAACATCTGCAAGAAAACAACCAAGCTCAGAGAGTACCAAGGACTCCACAGTCCTCCTCCCCCCTTCTAGCACTGATGATATTACTTAGTTGGGTCATGAAATGTCTTCAAGAAAACAACCAAGCTCAGAGAGCACCAAGGACTCCATAATTTTCTCCTCCTCCTCCTCCTCCTCCTCCTCCTCCTCCTCCTCCTCCTCCTCCTCCTCCTCCTCCTCCTCCTCCTCCTCCTCCTAGCACTGATGATATTATCTAGTTGGGTCATGAGACGTCTTCAAGAAAACAACCAAGCTACGAGACCACCAAGGACCCCACAATTTTAGATTTATTGAATGTAAAATTAAAAGATTCCGCTCTCAAAGAATTGCATACTGCTCCATATATTCTTTGGTTACTCTCTGCCATGGAGATGTTTCCCAGCATTATTAAAACGGATGGCTATGTGATATTTACACTGCATTGTTTTGAAGTTGCCCAAAGTGCATGGTAACTGCTCTTAGAAAATTATCTGAGTCTGCTTTTACTCCCAGAAACTTTTAAACAGAGCTAAAGATTTCTTTTTTAAAAAAAAGAAAGAAAGAAAGAAAATAAGCACAGAGAATTCAAAATCTGAATTAATCGAATAATAAAAATAGCAAGTGCCATAGCAGGAACGCCATCTGTTTGCGGCAATAACATACAACGGGAAAAGGAAGGTATGAAATTTAAAATCTAAAGCCTGAGAGTCCGCAGTACGCAAACATGCACACATGCATAGACACCCGTGTATGCCTTTCACGGTGTGTCATAAGGCTACCTGGGGGAGGGGACCAAAATTTCAGGGCTGCTTCAGCCAAAATCCCCACTCCGGGCTACCAAAATTTGCACAGAGCAGCGCTTCCAGCGTCTACTGCGGAAGCTGATTCTTGAAATAACTTGGGCCTCCCACTTTGGCTGCAGTTAGCAGAAGTAGATATAACTGACATCCTTTGGATTAAAACGGAAACTCACTCAGTCTGGACTGCTTCTTTCTTTCTTTTTTTTCTTCCCAAGTAGCTAAAAACTTATTTTCCAGGCATAAATAAGTTGTAGTTTCCAAAAAAAAAAAAAAATGAAACAAGAGGAAGGGAGAAAGGGGGAGGAAGAGGGAGAGAGGGATGGAGATGGGGGAGATGAGGGAGGGAGAGAAGTGGGAGAGAGGGGGAAGAGAGGGAGAGAGGAAGGGAGGGAGGGAGAGAGGAGAGGGAGGGGAGAAGGAGAGAAAGAAGAGGGAGAGGGAAGAGAAGAGGGAGAGAAGAGTAAGGGAGGGGGAGAAGAGAGAAGGAGAAAAGAGAGAGAAAAGAGGGAAAGAGAAGAGGAATAGAGGAAGGGAGAGAGAGGGAGAGAGAGAAAGACCATGCCATTGCTCAATGTATATTACAGGAAGTTAATTCTTCAATACAAATTTGTATTCATCTATCCTTTT
Organism: Thamnophis sirtalis; assembly: GCF_051295495.1. Lineage (NCBI taxonomy): Eukaryota > Metazoa > Chordata > Lepidosauria > Squamata > Natricidae > Thamnophis > Thamnophis sirtalis. The sequence goes on from NW_028261382.1 coordinate 62,245,055, forward strand.
TGCGTCCTTCTTTAAACAACACCAAGCGATCCAACTAAAAGGTTTGAGTTGTGCGGCACTTTATTAATCTGTTACATTACGCAGTCAGGAGAGAGCTGCTGCGTTCCATTTATTTATCGGGTGGAGGTGGTTTTCCCCCCCCCCTCTTCCTCTCCTCCGGAATGCATCACAGATGGGCAGAGAAATCAAACAACTCGCAGGCAAAGCTGTTTTACGACGCCAGCAGCAGCTTCCTGGATTGTAAGACGAAACCCGCACGCCTTGGCAGTACGATTCACGGTTTTTTAACTACCCGAAACAAAAACCTACCAAAGCACCTCCGTTTCCTTGAGTACCTGAGAGAGGGACAGAGATATCCTGGCCCATGACCTCTGCTAAAATATGAGCCAGGGGTATGTGCTGCAGCTGCCAAAAATGCCAAGACAATCCCAGGCCGCATCAACAGAGGGAGAGAATCAAGATCAGGGCAAGTGATAGCATCACCTCTATATGACACTGGGGAGTCCATGCTTGGACTAACCAGAGTTCTTCTGGTCACCACAGTTCATAAAAGGTCCTAGGAAGAGGACAGAGAAGAGCAATAACGATGGCAAGGGGATGAAAAGCTGAATCCAACGAACAACGGCTAAAGGAATGAAGTACAGGTAGTTCTCGACTTACAGCAGTTCATTTAGAGACCACTCAAGGTTACAATGGAACTGGAAAAAGTCACTTATGGCCATTTTTCACACACGGCCTTTGCAGCATTCCCCATACTCATGTGATCAAAATTCAGGCAGTTGGCCCCTCAAATATTGGAAGACTGCTATCGTGCCTCCTCTAGTCCTTCTCTTCACTAGACTAGCCATGCCCAGTTCCTGCAACCAGGAATATTGATGACGGTTGCAGTGTCCCCCTTTTGCCACCTTCTGATGAGCAGAGGGAATAACAGAGGGATTCAATCAAGACCCAAGTGTGGTACTAATACCACTCTATAAAGCCCTAGTAAGACCACACCTAGAGTACTGCATCCAGTTTTGGTCACCACACTATAAAGAAGATGTTGAGCCTCTAGAAAGAGGGCAGAGAAGAGCAACCAGGATGATGAGGGGACTGGAGGTTATAACATATGAGGAATGGTTGCAGGAACTGGGCAGGCTAGTCTAGTGAAGAGAAGGACTAGAGGAGGCACGATAGCAGTCTTCCAATATTTGAGGGGCTGCCACACAGAGGAGGGGGTCAAGCTATTTTCCAAAGCACCTGAAGGCAAGGAATAATGGATGGAAACTGATCAAGGAGAGATTCAACCTAGAAACAAGGAGAAATTTTCTGACAGTGAGAACAATCAACCGATGGAACAGAAGTTGCCTTCAGAGGTTCATCACTTGAGACTTTCAAGAAGAGACTGGACTGCCATCTGTCAGAAAGGGAGTAGGATCTCCTGCTTGAGGGTGGGGTGTGTGTTGGACTAGATGACCTACAAGGTCCATTCCAACTCTATTATTCTATATTCAATGGAACGACTTGCCTTCGGAAGTTGTGGGAGCTTCATCACTGGACGCTTTCAAGAACAGAACAGACTGCCATCTGTCAAAAACGGTGTAGGGTCTCCTGCTTGGGCAGGGGTTGGACTGGATGACCTACAAGGTCCCTTCCAACTCCGTTAATCTGAAGTCCTTCCTTGCAACCCTACTCCTTCTCCCTTCCTGGTGGGCATGAAGGAAGCCTCTGTCCGTGCACACAAAAGGGGGAAGGTGCGTCTCCTTGCTCCCTTCCATGCCTACTGCAACACTGGGCATCTTGCCAATTTCCCCTCCTCAGGAGACGATGAGCTCTCGGGAAGCCCTTCTAGAGGTGGAGGACCAAGGCACTTCCCTCTCGTTTACCCTACTTGAGCCCTCTCCAGGAGGGCTTGGCCTAGGGACACCCTCCCAAACGATTCAACTCCCCCCCCCCAGTTTCATCTCTCCAGATTGACACGCCGCGGAGGACGAGAAGCCGGAGAAGGAAGCTTCTCTTCCCCCTATCTCCATCTTGCCAGAGCCGGTTGCTAAGCAACTAAGTGGGCCTTATGGGGGAACAGCTTCTCCTGCTCCCCCTCCCTCCCCACCCCCAACAGGCTTGGCTGGAGCCTTTCAAAGGGAAGGGGGCTTCTAATATTTTGCAACTGCTTGATCACTTGACGCTTGGAGGACGCAAGGAGGAGCTGCTGACACCCGAGTCCCAGCGGAGGCCGGAGAGCCACGATGCCACGGCTTGTAAATAGGAAGCCAGAGGGAGAACTGGGTCTTCCCAAAACAATTAAATTTAAGAGGGGAACCCCCCCCCACACACACACACCAATCCTCTGCAAACAAAGGAAAGGGGAAGGCAAGAGGTTCTGAGTCAGGGTTAAATGTGTAGAGCAAGATGAAAGGAGGCCTTTGAAGAGGGGAGGTTGATAGAAACCCTCTTTAGATGGAGAGAGGGACGGAGGGAGAGGGGAAGGGACAGAGAGGGAGAAGGAGAAGAGGGAGAAAGGGAAGAGAAAGAAGGAGAAAGAGGAGGGGAGAGAGGAGAGGGAGAGATATGGGGAGAGGGAGAGAGAGGGGAGAAAGGGAGAGGGGGAGAAAGGGAGGAGAGGGGGAGAAAAGGAGAGAGAAGGAAAGAGGGAGAAGAGAGGGGGAGGAAAGGGAGAGAGAAAGAGAGGGAGAGAGAGAAGGAGAGAGGGGGAGATGGAGGGAGAGAAAGGGAGGAGGGGGAGAGAGAGGGAGAGAGAGAAGGAGAGAGGGGGAAGAGAGAGGAGGGAGAAAGAGGGAGAGAGAGAGGGAGAGAGAGAAGGAGAGAGGGGAAGAGAGAGGAGGGAGAGAGAGAGAGAGAGAAGGAGAGAAAGAGAGGGAGAGAGAGAAAAGGAGGGGGAAGAGAGAGGGAAGGAGGGAAGGAGGGAAAGGGGGGAGAGGGGGAGAGAAAGAGATGGGGGAGAGAAAAGGAGGAAGAAGAGAGGGAGGGAGGGAGGGAGAGAAGGGGAGAAGGGGAGAGAAAGAGAGGGAGAGAGGGGGAAGAGAGAGGGAGGGAGGGAAAGGGAGGAGAGGGGGAGAAGAAGGAGAGAGAAGGAAAGAGGGGGAAGAGAGGGAGGAAAGGGGGAGAGAAAGAGAAGGAGATAAAGAGGCGGGGAGAGGGAGGGAGAGAAAGGGAGGAGAGGA